>NC_142192.1:16589722-16890000 GCF_026936395.1 Plectropomus leopardus | reverse complement strand
TTTTGTTCCTGTCTGCGAACTTCACAGCAATATACTGAGGAAATCCATCTGTAAATGATCTCAAATGTCACGGGCGATGTAAAACCAGACCAGTCTAGACAGAATTAGTGCTTCAGTCAAAGACAAGATGAAGCAAGCCGGAGAGGGACCGAAGATGCTGAGGGGATAAAAAGAGGGCGAGGAAAGAAGTCCCAGTGTCCTCTCATGCTGTAACGCAACTGCTGTGTTTTCCTCTATCTTCTGTCAGTCAGCCGACAGAGCAGTGAGCCTGTTTGAGCTACCTCCTTCAAAGTGCGCTTCTTGCCTTGGGCTACTGGTGTGTACCACTCTGTGATTTGGTCTTTATATCACCTCCCCCTCCGACACACACACAGACACACACACACACACACACGCATTCTCATCACTACTGTTAAGATCCATCTGGGTCCCTTGATCAAAGGAGAGTGAAGCAGGGGGCTTGGAGGACATCTATGATTACTACTGCCTGAGGCAAGCCACCTCATCCCCCATCAGCCTTATCCCGCCACCATCATCAACCACCACTGCAATCAATAAGTCACCACGAGGCCCCGTAGGAGCCGTCACCGTCCTCACGCGAACACGTGTCATACATTTACTCAATAAACAAGACCGGATGAATCAGAAAAAGACATACAGTACCAGTTTGGTTTGTGCTGTACAGTCACATGAACAAATGTGTGCTTAGTCACTGACGTTTGCGGTTATACTGTTTGGATCAAGGACTGCATTCAGTGTCTTTTCAAGGTCACTACATGGGCAAGCACCAGAGAACAAAATGTGCATTTTATGTCATCCCAGTTATCTGATGGAGGACCATCACATGAAGGGGCGTGAAATGTACAAATCTCTACGGATGTACGGATCTGTAACCACATGAAAAAAACAAACAGCAAATGAAATCTACATTGAGTCACTGTTACAAAACAATTACATATGAAAATGTGTTTTTTATAGGCATTACACAGTGTACACTATTTCTGCATTTAAACACCATGCAGACCTCATGATAAAAACTGACAGAAGCACTGATACTGAATCCAGACTGAGCTGACTACATTTAAAAATGCTGCTCCAGAAAACACCACCTGTTTCCACAGTCTTCAGGGTTTTGTTATAGACATCTCTGCTGACGCTGAAATGCCCAAAAAATAAGCTTCAAAAAACGGTCAAACTGCAATCTTTCCCCTTGTTCCTCCCAATTTGAACACCTGAACTGTTTTTGAGTTTGCTCATACTCACAATTATCATTCTTATCTAATCATTTTTGCCCTCTGAAGTATAAAACAGATGATCACAAAGTAAATATTTGATCAAAGCTCATAAAGGTGACTTGTTCACTATGCAAATTGTATTTCTTGCACTGTTGCACCAAGATGTTTAATCAAATGACTGTAATGATCACAAAGTCGGCTGACAAAATAAAGATGAATACAGGCTAATGACAACACCTGTATGGTTTGATTGGTTATAATGACATTTAAAATGAGAGATCACGGAGAGGGGAAGAGGAATGAAAAACATCTTCTTGAGTGACTGATAGCAATTACAACAAAGGTTTGCACTACAAAATTAACCCTTTGGAACTGCAGCAAATAGGCTTTTTTTTTTTTTTTTCAAAAACATGAGACGAAGGCAATGAGCAATAAGAGAAGTAATTACCCCAAAATTAGCATGTAAACCTGAAAATGACCTTGGAAAAGTGCTTAAAATTATAATATTTTTTAACATAATTAATTATACCTATAACTATAAATGTAGTTTTTCCCAAACTTCTTTTTTTTTCCCTTGACATTTTCCCCAGCTTTTTTAAAATTTTCTACATCTACGAATTTCTTGCAATTTGTGAAACATTTCTTACCAAGTTGCTTATTGCATTTAATCCCATGTTTTTAAAAGAAACCGCGTAATTTTGCCACCCAATTTGAGCTCAAAGTTTTAAAAAATGTCTGAAAGCAGCATAAGAAAAGTGATGTCCCTCCATGTTTCAGAGGGTTAAGTCGTTGAAAATTAAGTGTGACTGAGCAAAAAAATTACTTCTTGAGCTTGGAAACAAAAACAACAACAACAACAAAAAAAGACAGTGGTCCTCATAATAGCTTTTTCTTGAGCTTTCAATCATGATCTGTCATGTCCTTTTTCTTGGAATGCTTTTTTTGTTTTATTCTCTCTGCAAGAGCAGCTTTTGATTTCTTTAGTTAGAAAAAACCAACCTTATTTTAAAAGATTTGCATGCACAAATTCCTCTGGTACTTTCTTTGTCTTTCATTACAAACAATCCATCCTTCTTTTTGTCTTTGTTCAACACGAATTTTGTTTTGACACTTATCCACCCTTGGATATCACTTTCAAAAGGCTTTACTGTGGGGATGTGGAAAACACCAACACAAGATGGCACAAGGGCTATAACAACGAGAAAAAGGTACGATTTAGCAGGCTTAGTGTGGACATGGTTCCAGCAGAGTCACTGACACACTGTTGGACACAGTTAAACACAAAAGCTATGGCACACAAAATGAAAGACAGGAAAGCGAGGGACACTCAAGAGGGGCTAGAATTGCGGGGTACCATTACCATGCTTTACTGAGCCCCCTTCATCATTTCTTTCGAATATATTTTAAGCAAGTGTGTAGACCAGTATCCACTGATGACAGCTCAGCTACACCACTCAGATTTTCAGTATAAAAGCCAATATTGCCACATCTGTAGTTTCAGTTGAAATGCCATCTCATTTAACTCCATCCCATCTTCATCCCACTCTGCCTCCTCTGTCCTGAATTTAATGTCAGCATGTCTGACTTCGTGGAGGAACACCAAAACAGCACATGAGCCCACACACACCACACTCACACAGTTATAGACACATGTACATGTTCAGACACACCAAGGTTGTGTATAATAACCAGGAGGCATGTTTCATTAAACAAGGCTAGGAATCTAAAAATCTGTTCACGGCCTCAGGTGAAGACAGATTCACTTAATGATCGCTGGTGAGCAGAATAAGCCAATTTTCTGCTTGATAAGCTATGAGCAGTGACGCCGGTCGGCCTCAGATGGAACTGATCTTGTGTCGATCACATTTACATGCATGCTCCATACAATGGTTCACGTCGCCTGCTCAGGTACACATTACGTAACAGACTATCGCCACAGCTGTGGGAACCCGTTCTCATTCCAAGGTTGTCAGATACTGACATTTTGTCACTCCCCCTCATTACCAACTTTTCCGACCCTCGTAGGGATTTTATTTCCCAAAAGTGACTGGTGACAAATTTAGCGACTTATTCAGACCATCAGGGGAAAAGCTGTAATTCATTTCCATGCATACAGCTCAGAGTAATGGCAGTGACGGGCTCTTCTGACAGAAGTGCACACTCTCCTTTGTGCCATACACACAGCGTGTGGCAGGCAGGAGGAGAGGAGGCGCTGCTCGCCGCAGCAGTAGCCAACTATACACACTCTTCTGCATTATTGTAAATAGATGCTAATTTATTGTAGTTTCATACAAATAAATTGATAGGTAGATGGCCTAGAGAATAATATTTTCTCTGATTCTTCTTCTCTGATATGTAAATTATTCAACTGAGCATATAAAGATCTGTGGCTAAGTAAAACACATTTGATAAATTGATATATACTGCAGTTCATTTTCAGGTGGATGTTATTTGTACAAAAAAGCTCTGTCCAGTAACAATCTGCACTTTTTATTCTGAGTTTGAGTGGGAGAAGGTCCTATAACCTGGCTCAGTTCATTGAAAAAGTCTAAAAGTTATTAATAGTCAAAGTTTTATGATGACCATATAATTGAATTCCCCATTTAAGAAAAGGTTCAGAAATGTTAGTATGTGCGTATAGTTCTTAGAAAGAGAGAGAATCTAAATCTGACAGAAATGGAACAGGCATGTAGGACTTTTTCAGGTAATTTTCTTGTATGTTTTTCCTGATAACTTTTGTTCAACTTCCTCTATTGTTGCCAATTGCTTTCTTCTCAAGTTTTTGAAAGAATTCAAGCCAATTTGCTCAGTTTTCAAAGGGTTAAGAAACAGAAACACTGTGGTCCTTGTGCTTCACATTCTACTGTCCTCATTGCAAGGGGACAAATATTGCACTTAAAGTTTTGTGAAATGTGTCCTCTCTCAGCATCCTGCATCCAAAACAAATTTTACATGTGTTTTGCCATCAAGTTCAGGTGAAGGTCATTCAACACTGATCTGTCAGTTTTGTCCTGAGGGAAGTGTTTTACAAAAGGCAGAAGAATTCTTAAAATCACAGGGGTCTGTCCACTTTGGAGAATGAATATACACCGCAAACTCCATGGCAACCAATCTGATGCAAAGGTGACACTTTGGCCTAAGCACACAAACGTCCACAATGCATTGGCTTTTTGCTCTGGGGAGCATGACCGTGTAATGTGAATGTCATTTTCATCTGCTCCTAAGATTGATTTGTCTTTGGCACAAGCGGACATTTTGACTATGACTGTGGTGTTGGAAGAAAGATCAAGAGGTCACCAAATATCATAAATTCATGAAAGAAAGGTCAGAGGAGTCACTGCAAATATCCATACCTAAACCTCCAGGCGATTTGTTTTTAAAATCATGTGCCAGAGGCCAAAATGAAAAGTGCAAGACTTGACTTCTTAATGGTGGGAGACGAGAAGTGACAGGGTTCTATTGAATCCATTTATTGAATTACATAGTTTGCATTGTGAATTGAGCCTGAAACTCACAAAGGCAATTTATTTCATTGGCAAATATCTGTCTAAACCACATGACTGGCAAAACATCCCCTTTAAGATGATCCCCTTTCAAAACAAATTACAGAGCTGAAAGCTGAGTGACAGCAACTGGGGTGCTTGAACATGAATCAAATTCACTCACAACAACTGTCTGGCTCTGTATGTGTGTGCACCTACCAATTCAGCAATTGCTCTTCTGTCACTTGCAGTTCTGACTATGGGTTCAACAACCTTGCAAACCATGCACATCAATCAATTGGCTGTATTGATCAGCAGTCAGGGAATGTGAGCAACATCGACGGCGAATTTAATTGTGAAGGTCCAATGAAGCCATTCAAAGCCAAGTGTTTGCTCATGCATGTGTCCTTGGATAATATACATTTGTGTGCTTAATTGTGTGTGCGAGTTCTGTCGTCTCAGAAGGCTCATCAGCACTCACTCTGTCAACTTGTCTCTCACTCCCAAATCCTTTAGTATCTCTCAAGTGTGCACTGATTTATCTCACTTGCTCAGGCCTCCATTAAAAGCGGAAGCCAAATAATTACTTAAGGTTAAATGGGCGCTTGAGCAGCGCATAAAGCTCTCGTTTGTCCCCCGCATCACTCAATAATTCATTTGTATTTCTTTTTTTGTTAACTTTTGTCCTCTGCCATAGACTTGCCGGGACTAGCAGCGGGATCAGAAAGCTCCGACGTTTCAAGCTCTGAAGATGAAAGTCAATGATAAATGATGTATTGACTGCAAGTCCAATACGTCCTGCTGGGAGGACATATTGAGGGGTGATGTGAAATACAGGTTGTTAGATCTGTGAGAGCGTTTGTCATTTACCAAAGAGAATATTGTTTGACCTCTTTATTCCCATGGCAAAAAAAAAAATGAATCAAACCGCATAATTCCTCTCAAGTGATGTATCCTCGTCCAAGCAAGCGGAACAAACATACACAAACATTAAAGCTTGTGAACGCCTACACCCGTGCGCCTACTTGACCTATTTGTTCACAGCTGATAGACGCCGGAGCTGAGATTATTTCCTTTTTCCCTCCACAGAGTTTTCTGCAACTGCACACTCAATTAAGCTGCGTACCCAGTTAGCCTGTTTAGCCTTAATTCTCCCATGGGATCACAGCGAAGTGAGAGCTCCATATGAGCCAGGTGTGTTATTGAATACTGAGATGAGAAGTTACATGCTGTAATTAAACGATGATAGACAGACTGTAATGTTGAAATGAGTTGTGGAAAGTAAGATCATGGAGGTCACTTTGGAAGACAACAATCATTTTTCCTTGACAACTTTTTTTTACGCCTGCTTTCAAGTTAAACAGGACAGAGGTCTTGCTCTGCTCTCTGAGGCTGCAGTCACCTGTCAACAGGGTCATTCACAATGAGTAATTACATTAGATCCAAGCCAAAAACTCCAGAGGCTAAAATCCACACCCTTTCTCCCTCTCAGGCCACTAAGGGGATTAGGGCTCAGGGTCCTGGGTCTCGCACGCCGCGGAGCAGGACAAAGGCTGGAAGCTCCTCTACAGGGAGGGGAATTAGTTAGGGATGGATGGAAGGAGGAGAAGTATATAAAGCCTACAGAAAATCAGTGGACATAGAGGATGGAGAGAGAATTAAATGTACAGGGACGAGACTGGATGAGAGCTTTAATGAGGTGCTCAGCTGAACGTGGCACAGAGCACTGTGGGTCGTTGATTCCTGACACGAGGGACAAAACATGTGCCAGAAATAAATGTGCTACTCTAGTTTAAATGATTCTATTATTTTAGCACTCCTCACAAGTACAAGTAGCTAAAAACATTTTCATTAACCCTTCATGATTTAAAAAAAAATATACAGACCACAGCAATCCTTTTTTATATATATATATGTGTGTGTGTGTCCCTTTGTATCATTCTGTGTCAACTCTCTAAATTACAAGGTTATCGCAGGTCATTGACGTAGCACAAGTGGAGCTCTCGGGTTTTTCTTTAACTAAGCAGCAGTTTGTGACTCGTGACTTTAACTAATTGATTTGTCATTCAGAGCTGATCAGATCAGTTTGATTTTTTTTAGGATTACTTTTTTATCCTGCTTCAATATATGCATATATAATATGCGTGACTCATAACACTGCAGTACAAAGATTAAAAACTCTCCACCTCCCACCCCATTAGCTCTCCATATTATTAAACAGGAGAATGTGTCAGGAAAAGAAAAACATGTCTCAGGAGTGTCCTGGATCACATCATGTCATGCTCTATCAGCACTATATACTGTAAAATTACAAAAAATCTTGTATTTTCCCTTGAGCACTTGTCCAACATAAAATAGCAATTTCTTTTGCACCATGCATCCTAGCTACTTAAAGTTCCATATTAACAATATCAGCATAAATAATAAGACAGTGGGATTTTGTGACAGAATGTGCAAGACAGCATTTTGTTTTCTGCAAAAAAAGATCGGATCAGTTGATGAGAGGAGCAGCTGCTGTGAGTGAATGCAAACTTTTAGACCCAGCAGAATGAACAGCTAAGTTTCACTTTCAGTGCACCTGAACCTTCTTCTGCTCCACCTGTGCCCAAAGTAGAGTCTGCGCTCAGAGAATGTGGTGCAATTAATTGTGAAAAGTTTTAATTGTGGCGGGCAGTCACAAATGAATTAAAGCATGGGAAACCCCTTAGATGACCACCTGCAATCAAATGACCAAAATTACCAATTTAGGCCGTTTGATGAGAACTTAACCAGCTCTATGACAACAGAGACTCTCTGAGGAAGGTCACGAGATGCGTTGAAAGCTTTAAAAACAAAAAGTAAGCTGGATATTTCTTTCTTAAAATTAATAAATAATTAATACATTTTGTCAGTGCTGACAAACTGAGGAATTTTTGAAGTTGTTTGCCAAACATAAAAAGCATATTTTTGCTTCATTCTGAATCTCAAAGTAAATGTATGTGTCTCACACAACATATTCTGGCATACATAAATTAATATGCTGTCTTCTTCTTGAAGAATGTCATTCTTCAAGATGTGTTCAAAAATACTGTAAGCAAAATGTTACTTTTACTATTAAATACGTGTGGACGTCTACCCACCTACCGGCCTACTGGAGCTGGTTCAAATTTGTAGCCTGATAGCTTGCAGGCTGATAAATAATTTTACCCCGGCGTATTTGATCTTTGATAACAATGGCATGCTAAGCTCTCCCAAAAATCTGAGCTGCAGCTGACAAGCATAGCTAACCTCTCATCTAGCGAGTGTGATGCCTGCCGACAGACTAAAGAGCCAGTAAAATCTAAAAATGTTCAGAGAGTATCTTTCTTTTACAGCCTGGTCATCTGTGTTGCTCCCGGTCTCAAGGGAGAGTTTCTCTGGTTAACACTGTAAGAACAGTTTCACAACCTAGACCCCCTTTACACCTTGCATTAAAGCGTGTCTCGAATCCAGATTGTATCTTAATGAGGATTTAAACTGATTACATTTACACCTGGTATTAATATGTGTCCTCAGTGTCCACGTTGAGATCAGAGGGAGACGTAAAAATAACACAAATATTAAAAAAAATAATCTTGCTGACCTATTGTTTTCTTTGTTATATATGTCAGAGACAGTAAGGATGATTTAGAAGGCAATGGGACGAATACATTACAGAAAAGGAGATGAAGACAACCCAGTAGTGTTAGCATCAGATGAGAGAGAGACCACAGTGTGGTGCCTTGCTGGTATGAAACAGTTGCACACAATTACATATTTCCACCTACGGTGTTGCTGTATGTGAATTTTTATAAAGCACTTGCATTTACACTTGTGTCCTGTGTGATCACAGTGCCTCCCAGACCACCTCTGGAGGTGGCTGGCGATTCGCCAAAGAGGATTGTGATTCATTTATAGTTCAGCCAGATCTTTTTTTCCAGCACTGGCACAGCACGAGAGGTCTCGCTATGCGGGACTATCACTACTCATGACAGTCAGCAGGAAATTGTTCTACAAGCTTGGCTACCTCCGGTAGCCAGGTGACTGATGTCCTAATCTGATCTCAAAGATCCGCATCTGGGCTGATCAAGACACATTTAACTGATAAAGATAGGCTATGTTAAGCTACATAGAGCCTCATCCGATCTTTTGTTTCACATCAGCTGTCACACAGGTGTTTTTACTTGCTAAGCTTTCATGCACAGAGTACAGCTGTCATCAACTCTCCAACTCCACACTGTCGGTCTGTCTCTCTGCTCAGAGTATGTGAGTATGAGAGAGGGACTCAGAGTTATATATTACTGTTATGGTTAAATGATAAATGGACTGACCGCTCAGATTTCGCACTACATTGTCACATTCACCCATTCACAAACACACATTTATACACTGGTAGCCAAGGCTACCGTATAAGGTGCCACCTGCTACTCAGTAATCATTCACACACACTCCAATGACGCGGCATCAAGGGCAATTCGGGGTTCAGTATCTTGCCCAAGGATACTTCGACATGTTGCCTGGAGGAGCCGGGGATCGAAGCGCTGACCTTCCAATTAGAGGACGACCCGCTCTACCTCCGAGCCACAGCCATCTGGTTGCAGCAATATACCACTTTAAAGGTACACTACAACAATAAAGCTGACAATTATCATTTCGTGTGGATTGCAACTGGATGGTAAATCTCGCCTATTTTATTTTCAAAAGGAAGACTTTTTACACATCGTTTCATTAAAAATGGTTTCAAACCTAATCATAGTGATAAAACATTTGTTCAACCAAAATGCACCTTACTGTTTTCATTCCTTTAAGGGTCATTCTGACTGATGATAATAATAATAATTGTGTAATACAGTGATACCATGACACAATGTTTTCTGAAAATCTCATACCATTGCAACCCTAATTTCTGTAGCCAAATCCATGCAAAACATGTACAAATAACCGAAATAAATGCTCAAATGAATGGTTCATTCAGATGAGAATTTATTACTTAATGAATTGCAGAGCTATTTAACTGTCGAGCAAGGCTACACATTGGTGATTCAATTGACTTTAATAACTTGAAGTGTGCATTGTGCTGCTGTACAAACTAGGAAAATAGAAGCATCCGATCAGGACGAGGTTGGTAGATTCTCAATAATAAATGTCTCAGATCAGGAAAACCTTGATCAAGACATCCCTTGTTTAGCATGTTGCAGCGGGCCCTTGAAAAGCTCTCTCTGCAGTTATTAGCTGTTAGACTGTCAACTCAAAGCAGACACACAGAGGCTAGCTTAGCTATGATTGGCTACAATTTATCACGCACATGAAGAGATTGTATTGCTGGCTATATAAAACATCATCTCAGTTAAATGGATTATCCACTAAATTAAGCATCATAAAACACTGATGTGCTCCTAGCCATGAAAGATTGTTCACCCCACACAAGTGATGTGTAGTGCAAATATACTGCATTCAAAGAACAACATACATGACAGTTCAAAGAACATTTGAGGATCAGTGATTGCAGGGTTTAATGTAGCATTTTGATGAAGGCAATAATTAAGCAATTACATCACGTTCACCAACATCATCATTAGGATCATGATCACAGACATCAGCAGACTCTTCTTTTATATCCATCAGACACACACACACGCACGCACTCACGCACACACACAAGCACACACGCAGAGCTTATCTGCAGGTCTCAACACCCACTTAAAATGTTTGAGCTGGGAAGCCTGTAAGCCGCTATTTGTTTAGTAATTTCATGACTGGCTAACCTTCCTACTCTGGGGCATCTCTCTGACTCAGAGTCCTCTCTCTCTCTCTGTATATGTGTGCACTTGTGCTTATCAAATAGTACGACACATCACCTCAATGTATATCCACTTTCTTCATATTCCTTTGCCTCAGTCCTGGCAATCTACAAAATGTTTCTCACCCACTGCCCACATGCACACAGACTCTTTTGCTTCCAGCATTAACAGAGCCACAGCAGTTCTGTTCCTATGTTTTCCCAGTCTGTGCAAGTAGCCTTTGTAGTCCCATAAAACTAAAACCTCTTGAAGTCATTTACATTGACATGAAGGTAGGCATTTTCCTGCCCAGACATACAAAGAGATCACGTCAGCTTACCTGCCTCACAAATGTGAAAGCACCAAACATTGTACAACATGAAAAGCATTTTCATTTGTCACAGCAGACTAAGCAACAGTGACGCCTCCAGGCAGACAGAATAAAAGTCCCTTTCCAATTGGCATGTTATTGCATTCTAAAACTCTGTTATGAAGCACCATATCAGGCAAATTTGCATTTCTATTGCTTCCTCTATTGCACTTTCACAGAAAGTTGTTGTCTCAGTTGACCAGGACCAAAACCTGAGGGTTCCCCAACCTCAACAGGGAATTTTCACTCCCAAATTATCACTCAACTCACCCTTGGTGTCTGATACTGATAAACCAAGACACTCTTTAACATCTGTATGAGATGCACAGGGCGGCAGCATCATGAGATGCTCTGAACAACTTGTGTAGTATAAAGAGTGAGAGCGTTTTTGTAGGCAGGCAGCAGGGGAGGGTTGGTGGAGGATCAAACAAAAACAGGACTTTCACACAGGAGACCACTGTTTGTGTCCCATGTGAAAACAAGTCAGCATTGAGTTATTTTAACTACTTAACTTAAAGGTAACTTTGTAGATTGTGTGTAAGGTAATGTGACAATACTGAACCTAAACACATACTTTAGTCGCTTAAACCTAAAGAGTAAATCTACACTGGTTTAAGTTCATACTGAAAACAAATTGTATTCATGTAACAAGCAGAAACTGTACATTTCTTATGAAAACTAATCATTCATTTCAAAAGATGAGATGCATGTACTGAGCGGAGTTGACACCCCATCTCTCACTGTCCAAAACTGACACTAGAGAGGTACCTAGAGTGTCAAGAGTTTGATGCTTAGTGCCACTGGATAAGCAACATTGTTTGACGAGATGGCAGTGACTGATCTGAGCTGAGATGTTATAATTTCAACATGTGGTCATTAAAGAAACTTTTCTTACTCCTGTAGATCTTCCAGTTTTATCCCAACTACAGCAAAGTTACCCAGGTTAGAAGCAGAGTTGACTTTTTGTTTGGAGAAACTGCTATAGTACTTCTAAATGTTGATGTATGTCTAGATGTAGCAAAGTGAAAAAGTAGTTATTGACATTAGTAGTGTGTATGCCTTGATAATGCAACTGTCCATAGAGTTTTGAAATGTTTTTTCTCAGGTTTGAGAAGGCCTAGCCTCAGAGGAACTGAAAATAAATTAGGGCATCCAGGATGGAGTACATACAACTAATTTAAAAAAATATATTTTCAGTCAAGCAGAAAGCAAAATACAAGCATCTATCAGTAACAGAGGCTCTGCCTGTAAAGACTGTGAAGCTGGATAAGGAGCACTGGGGAATGTAAAAAAGCAGTTGTAGCATGTGTGTCACAAGATATCCCAGATTTCATCATGGACGTTGCTGAGGTGGTAGGCAGGACGTGTTTTTGTGGGACTCATTATGTGCTTGGAAAGCATGAGTTTTGACAATGGGTTTATTCTTTGTAAGGCCCACTTTTCCTTATGGATTTTAAACTGGGTTTAAAATGTGTTTGTCTCTTATTTAGAGGCAAGATGGCTGTACATCACTTCAGTCATTGCCAGCTCTAGTAAAATAAGCCAAAGCTTGGACTCAAATACCCACTCAGGGTCATTTTTGGAGTTTATTAAGAAGTTATTGTTAACAAGGAGGCAGCTTAATCCCAATTGTTGCCGTGAGTAGGCTGAAGGAAATATTATTTCTCTGTCTTTCTGATGCGTTAAGGTGAAAAGAGGAGCCAAGGGTAATTTATTTAATGGATGGACAGCCTTAGTACTTTTTTTTAGTTTGTCCTCAGTTAATACTTTGAAGTACAGAAAGTGTTCATCAAATTATTAATTGGCAAAAGGTGTGCAGATCCCCTTTTTCATTTTCTTTAATTGTGTCCTCTGGTGTTATTTCCCAGGATTACATACAGTATGTTCACATATATAAGATGTATATGGATTTTTTTGGCAGTGGCATTGAATCAAACAATCCAAATTAAGCATGGTAAAAAAGTGTATTAATCATGCATGTTACAGTCACCCGCACTAAAGGCTTAAATACTTCTTTCTTTAAGAACAAAATAAACCGCATCCACACTTATGCTGCACAGATTAACCAACTATAACTGAACATAAACATGATTGGTTTTGTCCAGTAACAATTCTAATATGGCCACATCCTAAAAAATATCGACACGAGAGAAATAACAATTCGAATAACACTATAACTTTTCTCCAACAAATGATTTTAACTACTACAATCTTTCTGCATCAAAATAGTCCAACCTTAACTGGGCCTTAAGGCATACTGCTGCCTGCTGATATATAAGTGCTGTATTTTCATATTTATAAGCACATATTCTACTCATTTATGAAGTTACACAAGCTCCTGCACAGCTGACAACCCCATTCTGTAAATGTTTCAAAATAAAATGCATTGTTTCAGCAACTGATAGCATTCTATTTACAGAGACACAGGCAAATAGCTTTTGTTTTGAAAGGGAAGCAAGGACGACATTGAGGTAAAACAAACATCTTTGTATTTCCTCAACAGAGGGAGACTTTAAACTACGGTATAAAGTTGTACAGAGTCAACAAACGTGAGCATCACGCGTAAAAAAAAACGGCGAGCCACTGTTTCTCTAGATGTGCTGCAGCTGACACGCAGCTCAGACACATCTGACAAGCGCTGCTCGGGCAAGCAGTGTGCACACTCTGACTTGATACACAAGTCAGAGCGTGTATCTGACTTGTGTATCAAAAACCAAAAACAAAACACCCAGCACTGCTCACACCCTCATTACGCACACTCTGTGATGGTGTCGACGCACGTTACGTAAATCGACGTTTTCACGTCATCGGTTACATTGAGGTGTCGCCGCAGCCCTACTCAAAGCTGCCCTCAAACTCAATGTCACACACACTCGTCACAAATATTTGGCCTGAGTCTAAAATAATTCAACCACACTGTGTCTGCCCTGTTTAGGTGATGTTTTGCACACCTTCCAGGCTTTTCAAACCTCAGACACATGATCGAAACAAATTTCCCAGACATAATCATGGTAAGCCTTTTAGCATTCAATTCACGTAGCATTAACAACACATTTTGTGCTGTGTCTGCATGTTTGTGCACACACACAGCCTAATGGAATCACTAAAAGTGTGTCTGCCAGGCTCTACCTGCAGTTCCTCTAACATACTTGTCAAAATATGTCAGTGGGTACCTTAAATGAACTGGAAAGATGGCTGCACTGATGGAGAGAATGATCGATCTCGTACAGACGTGAGACCGGTATAACTAATAAATCTCCTCTATTATTTCTCCACTCTCATTAGTCTTCAAAACAGCAGAACTGTCTAAGCATGGGTTGAGTTACATACACCTTCTTTGAAACGTTAGAGTAAAACAAAGGGAAATTGAAGCTTTATTGTATCTGCTTTCTCCTCATCTGAACTCTGCTCTTCGAATCTGTCTACATGACAGTGATGCACGTCGACTGGTATGGCTGGTGGCCCAGTGAATCGTGCCTCGGCTTGGGGTGGGGCTCCTATGGCTCAGGGGGATGTGGTAGGTAGTGAGGTGGAAGGCTGCAGAAGCAGGGAGTTAGTTCTTGTTAATCCACAGCCCACTGACAGGTGTTAGCAACAGTGTCTCAGTTTCACTCTACAGCATTGCACAAATCCACCAAATGACTTCACTCTCTTTCTCTCCCTCACTTAGTCCTTCCAGAACAGAAAACACTGACACACACACTTACACGCACGCCTGCACACCTGCCTCCCTCTCATCGCCATCAAACCTTGGCTTGCTTTCAGTCGCTGTTTATTTGAGTGGCAGAGATTTTTTTTTTCGATTTTGCAGTCTCAAACACTGACATATGAGTCACTCAGCTCCTCCACCCCAAGACAAACATGAGCCTTTGTCTCTCGCTTCACATCAATTCAAGGCCTCCAGTCTTCACCAAATGTCTTTTTAATGAAAACTGTTGCGTCTCATCACTCAGTGAGTGTCTAATGGCTCCTGAATTGCTGCAGGTACCGCAGAGAGGTGGGGATATCTGACACAGGAAAGCAGAACCTAGGACCAAGATGGATAACACACAAACACACACACATTTGCACACACTCTCGCACAAACACTTCACATTTCAGCCTCGCTGAGTATCCGGCAAATCCAGATGCGCATGCAATTAGTTTGGCTTCTCCTGCTCCCATGACGAACAGGAACGGCGCGGGTTGTTAGAGCAAGATAATTCTGAGTTCATTTAATCATCAGAGACTGTGAGGTGTGAAAAAAAACCCACAGGAACAGGAACAAAGCCGTTTTCTATAAAATGGAGTGGCTAATGAGGACTAAGGCTTAAATATCAGACTACATAAATAAGTATATTCATATATATGTGCACATACTCATGCGTGGCAGGTCAAAATTGCATCTGCAATACCTTGATTGCACTGTGTATGCCAAATCAAGGCACAAAGGCTAAAATCACAGTTCTCACCTCGCATTCCCTTCCCTACCCTCAATTTTTTCTCCCCCTCTGCTTTCTTTTTTTTCATCTCATGTCATCTACTTTTCACCCACCTCCCTCAGTTCATTGTCTTTTTTCGCCTCACCTCACCTGCCCCTCCTCTCCCTTTACTCGACTCTCCGCTCCAAGTGGAGGATTTGCTTGCTGATCCTGATCCCACACACAAAAGGAGGGTGGATAATCAGCTTCCTCTCTCATCCGGCCTGAATCGGTCCTCTTCAGAATTCCCACGCGATGCCATGCCTTCCGAAAGCGGACTGTTACCCATTATCCCTCATCTACTCAGCCACTCATCCCTAATCTTTGGCTCTCTTATCCCCACTCCTTCTGGTTTCTGCGCCTCCACAACCAGCCATTGCAGGATGGACAGTCTTCAGTTTGAGACAAGGTTTTGGTTTTTGAGGGTACATAGATGACCAAAAACACATCTTGTCAATAACTTAAGAAAAAGATGCATTTTGACAGTCAAGCAATAGTTTCTTTGACTTTACAAAAGAGCAGGTCACACTGTCTGCTGTGAGTGCTGAGCAGTTATCTAAAAAAATATATAAATTGTAGCATAAGACTAGATGTTGTCTTAGATTATGGATATCATAATGTCGCAAGTGTTGTCTTTTCTTGGTTTTGAAGGCTGCTTTACAGTAATGTAATTTTTTGAATCTGAACCTGTTTTAGATGTTCTGTTATTTGCATTTACCCGTTTAGTAATTACTTATGACTATTCCTCAAAATCTCACTGTGTAAATATTTTGTGAAAGAACCAATAGTCAACCCTACAATGTTGTCACTATATCAATATTGAGGTATTTGGTCAAAAATATTGTAATATTTGATTTTCTCCATATCACCCAGCCCTAATCGGCCTGTATCAAGTGACACGTAGAACGATACGGCTGGGTTTTGGTAAGTGTAGCAACATGAGTTAAGCTTGTGTCCCAGTTCCGAACTACATGTTAATTTAAAGCAGATCCTGAGTCTGTAGTATATTTAAAATGAAAATGTAACAAAACAAAACACTAAAGCTAATAAGAATACAAACAAAAAACATTTAAATATTCTATTGACGGACAATATGAAGAAATAGAAAAGCTAGTAAAAGCTAGAAAACTGACCGGCCATCAAATGTGTATGGAGGTAAAACAAGCTGCAGAATGCATACAAACACATAAAAAATAACCTTTTCCATATGAAATGTAGCCTATTTGTAAGGGGTATTCAAACTTTACATTTTGACTGACATATGTCAGCACCAGTCCTGCCTCATTTCCTGTTTTCCACCAAACCTGCTCACCACCTTAGTTTAGCATGTTAGCACGAATGCTAATTAGCACAAAGTAGACAGGGCTCAACACTGACTTCTAAAAGTTTTTGTTGCCAAAATTAAAAATGTGATTGCCATTTTTACTCACCTTTTTTTTTTGAGTAATTAAGATACTATGCAATTAGTTATCAGATTAATGAAATTCTGACGTTAAAGAATGTTTCAGGCTAATGCTTCATTACAGTTACATTACAAAGACATTTTTTTTAGTTTGTGTAAATTAAATTCTATTATGAATCTGCTCTTATCAAGTAATTCAAGTTTATCTGGTTCTTTGTTAACTGAATTAATATTTTATTTGTGATGTTGCTGGGTTTCACCCCACATTCAAATATCTTAATTTGCTACAGAATACCAAAGGTATTGCACAAGATATAACTCTGACAAGATGCTAGAGGCAAAGTCAAAGGATTATCAAAGTTAGAACTATTAAATGTCCAGGAACCATGAATTTCCTTATTTTCTGCTGGTGGCATTAGATAAAAAGTTAGGGGACTACCAAGGTTAGTAGGCTTTATCTTCCGAGGACCGAAAACGTCTGCAGAAAATTTCAGCCTGAAACAAAGCAGCAGACCAACAAACATTGCTATCCTTAAGCCCTTTCATCAGCATGACAAAAAAACATCCATCCATTGTCTTTTGTGCTTGCAGTCACTTCAGCTGTAAGGAACTGTGCTTATATTGCGTTTATGTTGTACACACATTTAGAATACTTAAAGTTTCCTTTGTGCAGGCTGAGACAGGAACAAATACAGCTGCTTCTTTCCCTGCAAAGCGCGGTGTGGTGTAGAGGTTTGTTGACTACATAAATCCCCCTCAAGTTATGCTTCAATGATGACTAATGTCTCACGGTTACAGGAAACAAAATGATGATGGAAGATGAAAGTTGGAGCTTAGGCAGGAAACAACAGATCCTTCTGCCATTTAGCATCACAACAAAACATGAAATATGGCCATTAAATCAACGCAAATGTTCTCTTTTTGAATTTGAGAGAAAAGTATGTGAGTACTGAACAAGGTTGCAATTAGTTTATTCACCTCAGAAGGGGAACATGTGTGCAAACAGCCTTTAAAATACCTGTGTACACTTCCTGTGCAAGCAATAGGCTCCCAAGAGCACTACCTCGTGTTCTTAAATAACCAGCCTTGTCGACTTTTAAGTGAAACCTCCGACCTCCTGCTAGTCTCCCACTAAAGTTCCTCCTCCTGTCTGCTTTGTTGTCACTTCCACCTCTTTCCACATTTAAAAAGGGAACCTGTTAGATATTGATTACACTTGTGCTCCCATCTCTTTTTTCTACTTTTTTTTGTTCTCTTCTGCTTAAACTGGCTGCTTTTTATGGTTGTGATGTTCTGTTCCCTCTATCCCACACACATTCGGCTATCAAAGGAAAGTATGCAATATTTTGCACTTTTTTCTCTTATTTCTAGTGTACATGGAGGATGCAAACTCTTCTGCTGTACATTAAAAGATGCTAAGCTTTTCAAATCAATCAAGCGGGGCCAGATCTCGATGCCTTAGATTGCTGATAGGAGAATGTTTCTTTTCAAAAACATTACATCGCAACACGGCATCATGCTGGATTTAAAAGTGATGAAACGAAGTGTGAAAGGCAGAATGAGAGAGAATGATGTAGTAGCAAGAGGAGTGCATGGTGTGTGATTGTGTGTGTGTGTGTGTGTGTGTGTGTGAAGCATTACTGATTCATACAGGCCTCTGATCCCTGGCTGTGCGAGTGCAAAGCCCCCCACCCCCCCCCACCACCCTTCTCCAACTTCACACTTCAAAATTCATTGCTAGGCTCTTGGTATTCCTCAAACTGAGCTCCAAAAAGAATCAACTATCCCATTCACCCATCAATGATTCACTGTCATACCCAAGGCTGTAATTTAACAACACATCCAAAGAAAGCTTGAATGTGTGTGTGCTAGAGACTGAGTGAATCAAGGGATGGTCACACAATGAATGTACCTCTGAACGGATCATTTCGAGAGCTATTTTATTTGTGTGGCCTATTGTTTGTGAGGTATTACCCAAAAAAAGACGAAAATTATTCTGCCTGCATCCTGGTTGCGGCACAGGAATAAAGGTTTCGAGTCTGAAACCTTTGAATAATTAAGCAGGATAGTTTGATATTGCAGCCAGACTGCAGGTAGATTTGATGAAGGTCCAGCTCTTACACAGACGTCCCAGAAATCAAAGCCCTCTTTGACGTGCCTGAGCATGACAGAAGTCCTTGATGGATTCATAAGAGGAGGCTTGGATCAATACACCCCTATTGGTTCACAACCCGCTCACCTGGGACACGTTTCGCTTTGTCAGCCAGGGAGAAAAAAAGATGGGATGTTTGATTGCATCACTTTTTTTCCCCGTCTGTTGTCCAGATCCCCAACGTAGTAATTAACGAGAAAAGGTAATGTGGGCGAATGTAACTTCAAATCAGAATGACCTCAAGCTCTTTTTTAGAAGTCAGCTTTGATGGCTCGCTCGGATGAAACAGGCTGAGTTAATGAAAGCGAGGACAGTTTTAGCGTTCTGACTGGAATTCTGCAACAGGTGCGTCACAATGAGTCATCTCAAGGACGCCTTAACATCGGAGCAGCAGTTGGCGTGACAGCGAACCTACCACTGCGCAGCTTTTGTCTTGATCTCTCAGAAAAAAGTCAATATCTCCACACCTGACACTTCACACTGAGATTTGCGGGAGAAATCGATCACTTGTCTCCATTCTCCCATCCATGTCCTTTTCCTCTTACTTTCCTCTTTAAAAAGCCTTTGTCTTGTAATAATGAAAGCTGGGTCACCTTTTGCCTATTTGTTTCCATCTATTACTAACAAATCCCTTTCTCCGACAAAAAGGTGCTACATTTCACTGTTTGAAATATCACCCACTATAAATCTGACATGTTGATTTTACGGGGAAAAAAATCAATTGCCTTGAAAAAAGTTAATAAATATAACCGTTAGTCTTATTTATGTTTACTTAATATCTAAGTGTTAAGTTTACTTAAAATTGAGTTACATTTAAATAATTTTGTGAGATTGTTGCAACTTAAAAATGACAAGTTTAATTAAATTAATTAATTAATTAAAGTTTTACTGCAGTAAACCAAGTTTACTGTGTGATATATCTTTATTCTGCTGGTTGCAAACTAGTCACTCATATCTGTATGTCCTTAAAGATGTTAAGAAAACAGAACTTGCAGAGCTCCGAACTTCATCATCACCAAAATCCTCTGTCGTGAAAATATTAAATTGGACTAACTTGGTTTACTGAAGACGCTAACATATAAAAAGAACAAGGTAATTTCACTCATCATTTCTGATTTGCAACAGCTTCAGAAAGTTATGTAAATGCAGCCAAATAAGTAAACTTAACACTCAGATATAAAGTAAACAAAAATTAAGATTTATAGTTATATTACTTTCCTTTCTCAAGGCAATCAGTTTCCAGGATTATTTTAAGTACGATCAATTTCTCAGACGTTACAGCGTACGAAAATTGAAATGCATTGATTGCCATGTTGTTGGATTTTTTGCAATATCTGCATGAATGCTGGCTGTTGTGGGGTTTTTTTTTTAATTGCAGCTTACAGCTTATAGTTTTACATTCAGTGAGTATTTGTCCTGAGAGCGATAATGACTTGGGCAGTGAGACAAGAAAAGACAGAAGCGGAAAAAGGAGAAAATTTCATTAGAAGGAGAATGTGCAGTTTAGTTAGGCCTCAGTGTAATCTCCTGAAAGGGGACTTTGAGACTCATTTTGTAGAAAAATGACTTGCCTTTCATTTCAGTTTCACCTCATCTGAAAACAAAACACAGGAGAGGAAAAGTGTACAACACAAGCTGAAGCTGTGATAAACTGATTTACAAGAAAATACTGAGTTCCCAGCTCCGCAACAAAAAATGATTAAAACATAAACACATATTATAGGGAGCAGGATGTCCGAGTTATATTGGAGGCATATTTCCAGCGCAACGCATCACCAAAGGCGCCCTGCTCGACCTCCATATCATTTTAGCCTCGTAATGTTTCAGCACTGAAATGGTGCTGCGGCTTTGGTGTGAAAGCCATTCTCAAATCTGTCCCAGTTGTCCCGTACGTCAGCCCGGTGCTGTGGCCAGATAATCTCAGAGGACTTCTATCACACAGGTGCCGTTGCTTATTTATCCTCTCCTCGACACACGGACTGCCCCCAGCGAGCATCGCTAAGACAGGCTAACTATCTGTCACTACAAGCTAACAGAGCTTTGCCTCTGTTGTCCCCGGCTCCCAGCAGCCCCCCCACCTCCCCCTCAAGGCTCTCTAGCCGTGTTCTGGTCTCCGATGGCTGCCCCGCTAGTCTGTGTGATCTTCACCGCAGGCGGTACTCACTCCACAATTCTCCACTGCTGACAGGTGTGTGATAAAAATGTCCCATTAGCCAGCGCCTCCCAGAACACTGAGTCAATGAGACATTTCAGAGAAAGCGCAGGACTTTGGTTTCTGCTCATTTCGCTCTCTTTCTGATCCACTTGCCTATTTAATATGAACAGACAAAGGGATAGAGATGACTGTGGAAACGGAAAAATCTGTGAAACTCCTAAAGAGTGAGTGGGCCTAAGCCCTGGGGCAGAGACAAATCACCTGAGGCAGAGTACAATTCTACTTTGTACTTTGAGACTTTTTTCCCCCTCCTTCAATGTCTATTTTAGTCATGAATAGGTATGAGAGGAAAATGAGGTATTTCCTTTAATTAGAAACCCTAGGTACATGAAAATGTGATCTTTTTGTTCTTTGCCTAATTAGGCTGCATGTATCTAGAAATATGCATTGTGTTCTTACCTGAGTGTAAGTTTGGGCCACCCTTAAGGGGTTGACCTACTAAAAGTTACAGGGATAGGATAGCGTGTGCATGTGTGTGTGCGCACAGTTATGTCCATGTGAGGATATGAACGTGCACGAGTGTGTGAAAACTTCACAGCCATCCTAACTGAGAAGTGGGTGTGTATTGTGACAAGAAAGTCACGGCTCCGCCTGTGAAATGGCAAGAAAGGGAAGAAAATGTCAATTCCCAATGTGGAAAACCAAGTAATGACTCTCTCAGAGGAAAAGGGTAACACACACTCACACACATCTATGCGCATGGACACACACTTGGTTTTTACTCTTACTATACCTTCATCTGCCCCTCAACAGACAGCAGGCCTTTGGGGAGTCCTGACAAGAGGTGTGCGTGTGCGTGCGTGTGTGCGTGTGTGTGTGTGTGTGTGTGTTCATTTTATCCTTCGACTCACCTGTCAAACTAAACCTGGTAGTTCTGTGAAGGTTAAGACAAGGAGATCTACTTTCAGAGACAGACAGGAGAAACAAAAGAGAGGCAAAGAGTTTTGTCAGTGTTTCCTTTTTTATAGGTTTTCTGAGCATTTTGACAAATACTGCAGCTGACCTGAGCTTTTTTTGCTTCTTAAAGCAACCCTCTCTTGCCCTCCAACTGTTGGCACTTCTGTCCATCAGCATGGGAAGATCCTCTACTTTACAGACAGTGGATCCATCCCCAAGTTCACTGACTCTCCGCCACTCCTTTTTCTCCACTCAAACAGACAGTGACGCTGAAGCGACGGCGAGATTGAGGGTCTGATGTCTCAGTGTGCTTACATGCACTTAAGTAATCTGGTTACTGTTGGCTTTCTAAAGTAACCTGATTGCTTAACATCATTTAAATTACAAAACCAGGTTTCGCCAATAGGTTGAGAGGAATCTAGTTAAGGCTGCTAGATTTCTTGTGGTAAAAAACCCAATTACGGCTCTAAACAAAACGCAGAGACCCCTCAGGCAACTGAGATTGCTTCAAATCGAGTTGTTGCATATTTGCGACCTGTTGTTAGCACTGTAAGCTGGTTTACTTTATTAAGTGAATGCTGCCGTCACACTGAACGTCTCCCCCGTCCCTCCATACTGAACTGAGGTTTTTTGTAAGACACTCAATATGTATCATGTTGATTTTTGAGGTAAAATAATCAGCCTAAAAAGGTATAACAACATCTCTACCTGTTACATGGCTTTCCTGACACGCTGAAACCTTCAAAATTTAAAAAAAAAATCTGATTCATCTTGAGTTAATGCCTTCGTAGGATAAATTACAAAGAACCTTGTTTCCAATGAGGTTTTTGCACATGTGGACAATAAGGACAAAAGCAACATTTTGCAGTGCTTGGGATGACCTGTGTACATAAAACTGAAACTGAGAAAAAGTTTGACGATGAGAGCTCCCACAGCTCAACAGTTATCATTAATGCAACGCAAATGAAATTGTCTAATGTCCCCAAACAAGCACTCCTGAGTTAAATGCTATTGCGTCTTCTGCATTATTGAATGAGCATCAGTGTCTGTACTAAATAGTCTATCTGCAGAGTGCTGCTGTGTTGTACTGCACTACAGAACAGTGAGAGAGAGGAGGGCATCTTCTTTGAAGTTTCCATAGACCTACTGTATGTCAACCTCAGGTCCCTTGATATGAAAGCAGAGATAAAAGCAAACCTTGATCTGTGACACAGAGAAAATCTCATCTAATGTGATTTAATACGAGTAACAAACATATAACCTTGATCGTATGTGATCTAATGTGAATAACTAGCATGTCACCTTGATGTGTGCAGTCACTGCGGCGTCATCCAGCCACATCGCTGCCTCCTCCACACACTCCCTCTCTCTTCCTCCTCTGTTTTTTTTTTTTTTTAAGTCATACATATTTCAAGGGCAGTGCTTTCTCCTGCCACTGAGCTGCAGACCTGAGGAGGGTCTGAGGGAAGTTAGGAAGCCGTGGAGAGGCTCTCAGGTGAAACCCTGTCAATAGAAGCAGTCCCTTCTCCTCCCACGGCTGAGATGGAGAAAAGGAGCTGCAGATAAACTGTTGAAACATTTCACCGTGGCAAGGTTATCTTTCTGTGCCCCGCTGACTGTGTGTGAGTGTGTGAGTGTGTGTATGTGTTTGCAAGGACACGCACACTTGTGTGTGTTTGTGTCTCACAACAGAAGGATGAAAGGAAATTGCACCTGCAATGTCAGTCACTGTGTAGAGCTGAAGAAGTTGGTACTCTTGTTGTAATTTCAACTTTCATTTCAACACATAGTTAAATTTAAAAAATCAACAAAAGTGTGCGATAAAACCTGGATTATGTTTTAACGGAAAAAAATATTAAATTCTTCAAGTGGCTGGAAAAACAAGTACAAATAAACAATCAAGTTTTTTTCTGTCTGTAAGATGTTTAAATAGACACTACACTACATTATAACACTACATTAGCCACAACACATTTATGAAGGTATGGCAACCTTGTCTGTAAAATTTATTGCGCTGCACCCAAATGGCTAAGGGTGTAAGAAAATATCAATTCAAAAAAAATGAAAAAAAAAGGATGTTAAAACATGCATGCACTGACAGCTTTGCAAAAATTGGATTTTAAAACATTGCAATATATCCCATAGTAAACCCTACATGATGATACTATTGTATCACCAGATTCTTCTCAATATACAGCCATATAAGTGGCCAAAAAAATAAAAAATAATTCAACAACCCAGAGTATAACTGGAAAAAATAGTCAGTTTCAAGTCAATTGTTCAAAAATCTCCCTCTGGAGAAATATTTATCTATTTCCACTTTAAGTCATGATCATTCTTTTATGATTTTTAATAGGAGGCTACTTACAAAACATACATATACTCTGTTTTTTCTTTCATGTGTGTCTGCATGTGTGTGTGTGTGTGTGTGTGTGTGTGCGTGCGTGCATGTGTGAAAGATGGACAGACAGAGAGAGAGAGAGAGAGAGAGAGAGAGAGAGAGTCATATTATGACCTCATATGTTGAGCCTGACAGATCAAATATTAACATAAGTGGAGACATGTCATTGAAAATCTCTGCCTGTGCAGCTTCATCATCACTTGAACACAATGAAATTAATGAACAGAAAAATCAGATGGTGTCTTAAACACTGGGCTTAACAAATCAACTACCTACCTTACCAGCAGCTACAGACATGTAGCATGTTGCCATTGCCTTAATTGGAATGCAATTGCCTGCACACATCATTTGTCAGGCAGATAAAAAATTGTTCTGCAGTTAATTTTGCATGTGTGTATAGTTGTTTAATGCTTCCCAGTGAGATACAGCTCATAGAACTAAACATGAAATTGATTACTGTATGTGATTTTGCATACATTAATGCATAATGATATGTTATTCAAAAAATTAGTCTTCGTAATATTCTGATATTGAATACAAGTACTGTTGATTTCCTATAGTGGTATTGAAAGTGAATGCAATTGGGACAAGTTAAAGGTGCCACAATTTTACTACATAAAAGCAGCAGCATTTTCAAATTTATCACGAAGGGAGCAAGATAAGCAATGCCCATCAAAATCACTGCATTGATACACTACCATACGATACAATACACTTAATTGTCTTGTCTTGAACTCACATGCTGCATCCATAAATGCCCTCACAGTCACAAAAAAACAAACCACATATGGACAAAACAGCACTAGCTATCAAATCACTTCAATCTGTGACACATAATCCAAATTACGCATGCAATGTAATGTGCATAACACATATTGCACACACCCTGTCATCATGGAACCATTGCACAATCCCTACAACCTTACGCTGCATTATTTAAAAGCTTGACAGAGGTAGGAAAGAGTTGTATTTGCCATTTATAGCATTAATACATCAGCAAACAACTACTTGCTATGTAAAGATTTGGAGTACCTTTGTGGTAGATCTGGTGGTACATGCACCCTGTATGTCCCTGTATGTGTATCCAACTGGCTAGCTAATTTTGGCCAATCTGCAATGCCTTCATTCAGTAGTTACCGCTGATAACACTGTACTGAAGGGTAGCGGTCGCCCTCCATCTCCTTGCCAGGTTAACACCATTAGCTCTGTCAGCACTGTTGGCGTTGTTAGCACAGTTTATGAAGGTAGAACCTTTAGCTGTTAGTCACCGCTCATCCATCTCCATGCTGAGAACTGTGTGCAGACAGCCTGAATCAGACTCTGAATCATAGATTTGCTCTCAATATCATATACAACTGCTTTAAAGACCTAAAATACATGCTGTTCTGCCACACTTAAAACTGGCAACAACAGTCTAAGGTTGCCAGTTGTTGTAGCCATGCAACACGCTTTCCAGCACATGTTTTCCTGGTACACAGCATTCAGCAGTTGTGAAATCCTGGTGCATCTCTGCACAGCCGCAGATACCTGAGCATGAGCCAACCACTAAAACTGAATCAGACTGAACGCTACGGGCTCACATCTTTTTATGAAGTTAACTATCCAACACCTTACCTGCAGGGAAATCTGTTAAATGTAGTGACGGTGCCAAGTGAGCTCAAGAGACTTCTTGAGACAAAACACTCGTCTTTAGCTAGGAAATGTAATGGAAACTTCCTCTACAGTTAAAAATGTGCAGCAAATTTTACTTTTAAACAGAATGAAAGGAATACATTCAGCCAATTAGCATACGCATGGAGGGATAAAGGTGGTATCATTAAAAATTAATCACCATGAGGGGGTGTCATGGTTTAAAACCTTTCGGGAGCTGCAGATCTCAATAAAGCATGAGGTTTTTAAGAAAGAAAATGGTTCATTTCTTTACTCAAGGTACCAGCCTCCACAGTTTGGCTTGATGAACATTGGACAGCATTTTCTGTTGTCATTAACATCACTATTTGTCAAACAGTGGGTGGCGTGCATGAATGTGAGACTCTGCCTGCGTATGTGTGACTGAGCATGAGTGTGTGTGTGTGTGCTCCTATCAATGTGCAGTTGATGGAACCCCCCAGAGTTTCAACACGTAAGACTGTCGACCGTGTCTTAGCTGTCTGATTCCGCTCATGTTAATTTAATGAGCGAATAGCGTGCACGCCAGGAGGTGGTCATGGCGAATAATAAAGCCCAATGAGACTTTGTAATAGGCTGACTGAAGCAAAAGACTTTATCAAAATCAATAAGTGGAGCAAAGAGCCAAACAAGGTCTGTTTGCAAGGTTAAGAGAACGTGGCCACACAATCAATGATATATGACTACATTTGAATCAGATCATCAACAAACATGCACGCATGCACACTCCCGATTCTATTGTAATATGCCTGAGCTCGATAGCAGAACTCATTAATGAGACCATTGATATCCTGCATGGACGCTTCATTCCATCATGCCTCATGGTTTTGATACACATACATCATCCACGTAAACACGGTCTGAATGCCATTATCGTCACAGTTGAACGTGACTCCACTGCTGCCACACCACTGTGAAAGCACTCAAGGTCAGACCTTTTTGTTCCTTTCCCGGAGCTTGGAAATAGAGATTTATTCTGCATAACTAATACATTCCTCCATTCAATATGTGATCCTGCACAGTGGCGGATTGGATATAAAGATTTGTCTCAATTTACCACTGCTTTGCCATTCCTGTTGCCGCTATGACTTCTTATCTTAAA
This sequence comes from Plectropomus leopardus, assembly GCF_026936395.1. Taxonomy (NCBI): domain Eukaryota; kingdom Metazoa; phylum Chordata; class Actinopteri; order Perciformes; family Serranidae; genus Plectropomus; species Plectropomus leopardus. The sequence continues at coordinate 16,862,839 of NC_142192.1, read as the reverse complement.
AGTCCAGACGTGGTACTGGGTCGGTCATGATAGGTACTTTTGTTGGACGATATTCTGTCCAAGAAATAACGGTGATAAACAACATTATTGTCATTGTGAGACCATTTTATGCGACTGATATAATTATAATATATAAACAAAATAATGCAAGTACATTCTTTGAAAGAGCAATTAATTTTATTTTATATATACGAGAAAGTAAATATAAAATTATAGTTCCGTTATAGGAGTAGCCCAAAATTACTCTGTTTGATAATTAAATATGACAAAATATAGACCAAATATGGCCCACAAAAATCAAACCAAGTGATACCTCTTGCGACTAATACTAAAGCTTAGCAATGCTTTAGGGAACACTGCAGGTTCATCCATAATCTGACTATTGTGGGGTGGACAGCCTGGGAGCCGAGTAGTTTGCTGGTGGATTTACAGAGCAGAGGATGAAGTCGTTGGAGGGTAAAAATAGAGGTGGGCAATTTGACCTTGAATCAATATCACAATTAATTGAACATTTTACCTCGATTATGATTAATGAACGATTTTTTTTTCTTTTGCTTTCATATTCACTGACACAGTTTCATTTGACTATAGTGTTGGAGAGTAATAAACACATGATACATTATTAATTATTAAACTATACAGCATTATATAAGAATTAAAAGCTCATCTTAAACAAACTTCAGGTGAATTTACTTACATTGTGTTGATAATAGGCCAGTCTCTTCTGACTGCAGGACTCTGACCTGACTTGACTTGACTTGACTGATGTGTGCTATTAATTGTTTTACTTTGGAAAAAAAGTCTTGAGTAGGACTACTTCTCCTATAGCTGCCAACAGCCTGCCAACATTTCCAGCTTGAGAAAGGGTGAAAATAAGGCAATGTGCCTGTGGCCACCAGGCCCCCCAAGTCATTACATCTGCCCCTGGTAATAATAATGCCCAGCGCAAGCGGCTGGATGAGACACCAAGTGATGCGTTTTGGTGTTTCTAAATAATTCCATCCAAAGTCTGACTAAACCTGAAACTAAAACAAAGTAGTCTGTAGACGTCTAAAGAAGTCACTTTCCATCACTGAATATTTGGCTGTTTGTTCTTTCAGACACTTTGGTGCTGTGAGGGGAAGCTCTGCTCTGTTTGTCTATCTCTCTCACTGCGCTGCTGTCAGACCATCAACTGTTTAACCCGAGATAATAAAATGCCATGGAAGCACATATGACTCATTTGTCAAAAACTCAGCTGTATTCTAGAGTCAAAGTCGTTCACTTCATTATATGACTGTTCGGTGTCATGAGAACATGAGACAGAGCCCAAAAGCCTCAGACATACGTCAGGACGAACATCAGGACTGTTCCTCTTTCACTCCAAAAGTACAGTTGAAGGCCACCAGTAAGCTACACTGTGTCTTTTATGGCTTCACCTGAGCAACCATTCATAGGAATGAATTGGGCTCCACTACCAACCCTGTATCAAGTTTGTTGATACATGGTAACATATGTCTTTGAAGTGCTATTTTCTCTCTTCAGACCCTTAAGTGGGCAGGGGTGTAGAGAAAGAAAAGGGAGAATTGCTGTGCCCATTGTATCATTGGAAAAAACTGCAGTTTTATATAACATCATGTTGGCTAAAATGTTGGTGACATTCTTATCTAAACAAAAACACATGAAAACTAAGGATGCACAATTATATTGACACGTTGTCAGTATCTGCAGATATTGGCTTGAAAATGAAATATCGGAATTAGCTGACATGTTGATTTCTGCTGATAACACAAAAAAAAAAATTTTAACTGACAAAATGAACATATACAAAAGTATTTTTCTTATTTTGTACAATAAATGAATATTAAGTGAACTGTCAAGCACTGTAATTAATGTCTCCATCTTCTGGTGGGCCGTCACAATAGTATACAAGAGTATAAATAACATGATGTTACTTCCACTACAGAAGAGTCTTGATAATCACTAAATTTAGGTGGGGATTGAAGTGGATATATCAATATCAGTACAGGTTATGGACCAAATGAGTTGTTACATATATTGGCATATTGGATATCAGCAAAAAAAAAAATATAACAGTTTATCCCTAATGAAAACACAACGATGAGTAAAATAGCCTATAACATGTCCATTTGTTGTACAAAAAACATGTACATTTATTTAACAAAAAGCTAATAATTAATTGCAACAGGCCAACGTAATGTTATTTAATTGAGTATAATACAAATGAAGCTATATATGTGGTGACATCTCAAAAAAAGCACATTCACTGAAAAAGTGAAAGACTATTATGGTTTATGCTTTTGTCAAGAGTCTCTTCTTGGTTGATTTGTGCTTTCTAGCTCCTCAAAACCTTAAATATCATTCTTTTTCTCTGCATTAATGCATCATATTTCTCTAGAGGGCCAACCTAACTTTAGCCACTCATTATATGCCAGCGCATTGTTTCTGCCTTGCCTCTCCCTTGCTAGTGCTGTACATCTGCAATTTATGATTGGGTCCCCAAGGACAGGTACTTAGTGCCTCCGAGAAGGTAAACATTGAGAAAACTGACTTTTACATGCATGAACTATGGTGCCATGAAGACACAAATAACAAAGAGGCACACATTGTGACACCCTCAGAATGCATCTTGACATCCATATCATATGGAATGATACTAAACATCAACATTAAGTCATGCAGGTAATGAAATTTCCACATACATGGACACTTCTCTCACTTCATCCGCTCCTCTCACTTGTCGTTTTGTCATGTCACCCGAGTCTCCAGGGGGCCTTTTCACCGACAGTCGAGAACATGAATGCCACAATGCACTAAAGTCACTCAATTCTCTCCCAAGCTGTCACTTAGCACCTCTCCGAGCTCTGGCTTTGTGCTACACCTGTCGGTTTTGCTGTCTGCATGGATGTCTGTCACTCTGTGTCCCTGTCAGAAGGTCTGTTGAAACTTTGTTTTTCCCCAGACATCACAGCTTTTATCTCCCTTTGTGTCAGCTGCTAGTTTGTGCTAATTTGTGAGGCTCTGTAAAGTCTGTGTAGGTAACTTTTTTTTATGGCATCGCATTCACATGCTTGCAGACAGGCACACACACAGACACACGATAATCAAGCCATATTGTGAGAGGAGTATTTCTGCTATAGTATGTCAAGACTTTTTATGAGCACCTTGTTATGCAACAAATGAAGAAATATGAACAGTTATTCAGTTCCCTGCAGCTACCAGTCTCAATGCACCATCAGAAAAATATGATATGATAATATCATACTACACAGGCCTATCAATACTTCTTGTCAATACTGTATTTGATTATCCACTGCTATTATAAGCCTCTATATTTTAAAAAGACACTACAGTATCACCGGCAAAAATGAAACATTTATACCTGAAATGTTTCTTAAGATACTTTATACACACAGATAACACCCTTGAAAAATGCGTATATAGATGACATTGCATTACAAATGAAAACTAAGATTCAGCATGGTACGCCATGGTAAGAGAGAAATAATAATAAAACTATATGTATATGTGCAGGGGCAGAAGGAGGCCAGGAAGATTATGGGAAGTCCCCAACAAAGAGACAAAGCTCAATCAAGAAAACATCATCATCAGACACAAACCAAAGCAAACAAAAACAGTTCCAGAGAGAGGGACTCTGTATTTAACAGTATCCTGATATTGTGAAGCTCAGTGAGGTAAATTAAAATCTCCTGAAGTCTTCGTACTATATGAATGAAAGCCTGAGAATGGCAGTTTTGGAAAATGTCAGGGAGACTATTAGGTCAAAGCACATACTTTTACTTAAAAGCACATTTTAAGAATACTTATATTGTTAATGTTCATGCAAAATTCAGAGTGTGTGAGATGAGCCGGCAGCTAGCAGCTAATAGTGCTAATTCTACACTTAATAATGGCAACAGGCCTGATAGAGCTTATAGTGTTAACAAGGGGGAACTAAAGGGTGGCCGCTAAAATTACGTGACAACACCATCCCAATAGCACAGTGCAGGGTGCCGACAATGAGCTTGTCAGTGGGATACATACATGCACTAATATGCACCAGCGTCCAAAATTAACTTTTTGACTCACCGGTCAAGGGGACTGGCACATGAAAAAGTCCATCAGCCAAGCATATTTCCTGCCAAAATCACGGTAACGAGCAGGAACAGCAGTCTGGCAGAGAGTAATAGTTTGGTCTGTTTCAAACACATATATTTTTACTGGACAAATCGTTTGCACGTTGGGTATGACTCTAGTATTTAATCATTTAAAACACTGCTGTTGAGCAACTTCAAAATGATCGCAGAGGTAACTGCTCACCTGTTGAACAAGAATATTATGGGGTTTGCATCTTGATTTAATTTTTATATTGAATTTTTAAAATCTGCCTATGTATAAATGAATGAGAGTTTAAATTTTACTACCTTATTTAATTTTTGCAACACACACAGAAGTAGCACAAGCTCATTTTATGCTCAGGACTCCATAAAAACAACATTGTAATAGTTAATATATGTGGGACCGTAAGCCATGAGGTCACTGATGTTAATTAAAGGACCTGATTTCGATGTAAAATGCAACCAGCATTGGGTGACAAGATGAAAAATGAGCACTTAGTATGATCATTCCCACTCTTCTCTGCTCTGCATGATTTTAGCATGCCAAAAAAAAGCCCATCATATAAAGAAAAAAATATGAAAAACAAACACAGCTTTAGGCATCCAAGGACCATTTCACCAACATACCCTCTCTGCCCAGTCAACAAAGAAACATTCTCGACAAAAGTCACAGCATCTTTGCCTTCCTGCTGTCACTCTCTGCTCCTCTTCTCATCTGGTCACATCCTGCTCCACCCTCCCAAAACACACGCTCATAAAAACTCACGCTCAGGGAGGTAGGACACCTTCTACCTCTCCTCCTCCTCTCCTTCACCTCCCCACTTCTTCTCCGTCTGAGCTGCATGGTGTAATATTTCAGTGTCTGACATGAGGTGGAACACCTCAGTTAATAGCTGCTGACTGCTCCTGAAAGCTATGCTTTCGGGGAAAGTAAAATTACAGGGTGCCGAGACTGACAGCGGAGGTGCAGCAGATCTTCTGCCCCCTGAGCCCCTCTTTTGGCTATGAAACCCTTCTCACAGGCGTATCTGCACTAACACCAAATGAGCAAAGTAAACACAGGGACGAGGGTACTATAAACACTTTCACTCACTGCTGGTTTGCAATTATAGATACTCCTTCATGCAATAAAATTGCCTTAGCCATGCATAAAAGAAAACTGCCTTTGCTCTGTGCTTGTACTTGACCACACTTGCCAAGGGAAGCACAAGAGTTTAGGGAGTTTATTCTAAAAAAAAACAACAACAAAAAAAATCAAAAGCAAAAGAGAGGAGGCATCACAAAAGGTCCATATTACAAGAATATAGGAAATTGAAGGATACTGCCTGAAACGAGGGAAGCCACAGCGCTCACAAATAGTGCCCACACTCATCCTCAAAAGAGAGAGAGAAAACATTTTGTACATGGCAGGTCAGTCTCGCTTTGCTATTTTTTTCTCTCTGATATCAAACAGCGAGAGGAGATTGAAGAGGCGTGAAGACAAATGCTATTGAACAGTATGAGAGGAGGAAAAAAACACAAAAGCAGAACAAGGAAAGAAAGCTGTGAGAAAGAAAGGAAGGGCATTATGTGGGTTGTTATGAGTGTGAGGCATGCGGAGAGAGGGATGGGAGACCAAGAGATGGAGAACAACAGCGAGACACAGAGAGAAACATGAGAGGACGTCCATCAAAGTGCTGTCTTTCTGCTGTGCGCAGCAGCCCGACACACTTAAAGTAAGAGAGGCAGAGTCGGGAAAGAACAGGCTGCCCATTAAAAAAACGGGGAGAGGAAGAAATGACGAAGAAGGGAAGCAGAAATGGGGAAAATCTACACTCACTCTCTCTCTCTAGGCCTGCCGAGAGGCAATGATCAGACTCTGAGTTTAACATCAGCAGCTGATGGGCATCAGGGTCCCTCAACCCTCATATGCCTTCTCTTTTGCTACAACATCTCTCTCCACCTTCCCTCTGTTCTCCCTGTCGTCCTCCCCCGCAGGCTGCTCCTATAATTGGCTGTCCAACGGCGCTGGATCTTGTTCTGTGTGTGTGTGTGTGTGTGTTTCGCTATTTTATTGTGTGATTTTTCTAGATCATCATATTTTTATGTTTTAATAGCTTTTAGATGATGACAGGGAGAGGGGATCTCTTAAGTATTCTCGTTCTTTCTGTCTATTGCTCCGTCTCTCTGCCTCAGATAAACTCACAGCTGCCGTTTTTTTCCCCATTTACACCGGAAAGATGCAGTCCGTGCAAAACAAAATCCCATCACGTCCTTCAGTGGGCTATCAAAATGACAAATGACAAATTATATAGGCCAACAAGGACTCAGAAAAATATGTTTTACATTGCAATGGAATATGTCAGTTGCTTACATGTAAACATGTGTCACACTTTCTGTTGTGTTACTTCTGCACATTGAGTCAAGTCAGTTTTATTTATAAAGCCCATTATCACAAACCACAATCTGCCTTAGAGGGTTTTACAGCATACGACATCCCTCTGTCCCTGGACCCTCACAGCAAATAAAGAAAAACACAGCAAAAAAATCCTTTAACGTGGAATAAAATGGTAGACACTTCAGGAGGAGCAACTGAGGAGGGATGGAACGACATGCCATAGATTACTCTTCACCTTCTCACACCTAACTCGTCAAATACCAACGCTTAATAAGTGACCTTCAGTGTCAGACACCAATGCACCAAGGCACCCTCCAGTGTCTGCACGCACTGGACTGAGTTACTATTAGACTCTCAGAGCCACTGATTTAAAAACCAGAGAGTCTGTACAGGGAGGGAGGGATGAGTGGTGGATGGGTCAAACAAATGCAGGACTTTCACCCAGGAGAAGGCTGTTCAGGTAATGTGTGAAAAAAAGATTAAATGTTGATTTGTTTTAAGAATGTAGCGCAGTATGTCACTCGACATGAAGTATATGATGTACGTACGTCACGTGACAAATGTCACATTATATTAGTAAGAAATGTAATTTTTGAAATGTTTTAGGCTTTCTTGCCTTTATAGGACATGAAAGGGTGGGAGAGGAGACGACATGCAGCAAAGGGCCAAACCTTGACTTTTTTTCGAAACCTTATTGAGTTTTGTTACCTACACCTAAGTAAATAAACCTAAAAACAAGGTGTACATTGGAAGTTTATTTTTAAATAGTATGTATTTAATGGGTGGAAACTTTTTTATTTTGTGTAAATACGTAAGTATATTTTCAATAGAAAATATGCATGTAACAAGCAGAAATTGACGAGCTGTCTCTCAACATCCAAAAGTGATGCTGGGGATACCTCGACAATTATAGTTTGACACGGAGGGCTACTGACCGAGCATCAGTATTTGACATGTTGCATCACTAGTACTTTTTGCACTGAGTTCAAATCCACTGAACCAAAGTACATATGTACTATTAGTATCTGTATATATGGTTGGGTTTGTTTCATATTAATTTTAACATTTGTTTAAGTGCATGTTGGTGAAGGGGCTACAACTTGTGTGTTGTAAAATGACCAATAAATTAACTTTATAAACTTATAAGGTGCTACACGGCAACTGATATGCTGTAAAAATTTTGGAAACATCTTAACACTATTAATTTGGAGTGTCGAGAAATATGGACTGAAGAATTGAAGTCACTTTATTTAACATTCAGAATGTTAATATAGCAGGAAAGTACTATCTGCTGTGCAAATATTGTTGTAGCATGTTATATAAGATATGTGTAGTTAGTGATCAAATAGCATTAATATAAAAACAATTCCATAACCCACTGAGTCACTCATCGGGTCATTGGTCAGACATGGGCTTTTTTTTGTTTTTATCAGAAATAATTTTCTATTTACTGCAATCAATACTTGGGTTATATTTGTGGCTCTATGTAGCTGTTGCATCTTTATTAGCAGCGCAGTGTTACAGAGATGGTTATTCATTTTGTTCTTTTTTCATTACTGGAGCTGAAGATTTATTTGTTTTGCAAGTCTCTCATTAGCTTGATAGATTTTTTTTGTCTTCTCTAATTTATTATCTATCACATCTAGACACTAAAGTATTTTTTGTTGGGTTAGAAAGATTGATATAAATGGCACCTTGTGGCCATTCTTTTTCTAGCACGGTTGATCCAAATGTTTGTCAAATCCCTGCGGGCAACAATTAAGAAAATGCACATCATAAGATTCTTCATGACTGAAATTAAGGTGGCACTGATGAGCACTTACATGGTGCTATCTCTACAAAATACCAAATTAGCCACATTTGCTCTAAAAATTCATTATCACAATTTGTTCGTGCCAGAGAAAGGCATAAAAATCAAAATCCATTCTCCAGAGCTTTAACTGAACTGTTAATGCTTGTTACCAAATAAAGCTGAAAAATGCAGAGACCAGACACCCCAGGCAAACTAATATGAGGAACTAATTACATAGTACCTCATCTATTCCCCTCATAACTGTGTCTCGATTTTACTTCTGAAATTTTCTCAAGCATGAAGACATTAATATCAACTCTCTGTGTGCTCTCTGCCTAAGTGCTCCTTTTTCTGCCACTTTAGCTAAGATTAAAAGTAGAAGTGAGCAAAACTGCCCTGCTCCGCTCACCCCAGACACTCCGTCTCAGTTTGTGCCGTTTTCCCTTTAACGCCCCACGTCTGAATGCTCCCTAACTCCCTTTTAATGCCCATCACTCTATAACAACTGTCCTCAGTTAGGGGCCCATGAGAAGAGGGAGTGTCTGTGTTTGTGCTCCGTCATGCATACACATAACCACACCGCGAGAGAGGAGACTCCACAGAGAGTAAGAAGTCCTATTGAGAGTGATGTCACATACTCCCCTACCGTGTCTGCGAACAACAAATCACCTTCCACCCATCTATAGTACATATCCCCATCCACCCCTGGAGGTTTTATCAGCTAAATACCCTTCAGTTGGAGATGCTAGGCGTAAGCCCATGTGTAAATTTGCCGTGCAACTCCGAGGACACGTTGCACTAGGAGACAACCGATAAAAGCTACCATTAAAACAGCATTTGGGGCCTTTTCTCTGTAATGAAGATGGAAGAAGTGCACTCCTGACAGTGGCGGTAGATAAACAAACCCTGGCTCTATTCAAGCTTGGAGCAGTAAGAGGGTTAGGGTGAAGGACTTACAAAAAAATAAAAAAAATATTACACTCGTGCATTTCAATGTTTTCCACAAAATTACACTCTAAAGACCTTTGTACACTGAGTCCATAATCCAAAAATCAGCAAACAAAAAACTTGCACACTGAGTCCAATCTGACATATTTTTCTTTTTGTTGCGAAAATTCACAATACGACACATTGCTCCCTTGCGTCTCCACTGCAAGTATAGTACCTCCGTGGCTGCTGCATCTTGCATTTGGCACCACAGCTGCCCAAAGGGGCTAAGCTGTCCTCCTCTCTGTCTTCACACTTTGGCTTTCTGTGTGCAGACCTCATTCACCTCCCCGTCATCATCATCCACCTCAATTATACTATCTGACCTGTTAAAAATAAGCCATCTGAGTTATAGAAACATATTGTGCGCTTCACTCCTCTCTCTTGTCACCAATGCTTCCTGCTGCCACATTTTTTTCACTGTCTCTCAGTCAAACAACTCTCAAAAATCTTTTGACGGATGTAAAATTGTAGAAAATCTCACCTGTTCTGACAACTTTAAGAATGAACGAACGTTTCAGAGTTTCAGTGTGCAAACATGTTTGACACACTTTGAAATCAAACGAAAAAAAACCAAAAAAACAGACCCTGTGTGCAAAGGCCTTAAGTTTAGAGGCAGCTTGTGTCTATCCCCCCTTTTTTTTAATTCATTTTGTGTCCCCTCCCCTTTTGCAGTTCTGTGAACGCAGCACAAGGAGAATACGGCATGACTTCTTTTTATCCTCAGCAGCAGTGTAAGGAGTTTGATTCGCAGGGTGGATAGTCATTCCTATTAGAGCCAATCACATCAGACCAATGGATTAGAGGGGCAGCTGCTGCAGAGGCAAGTCAATGCAAACTTTTAGACCCAGCACTATAGAGTCCACCAGGGATGACGTTTTTCTGTAGGCCAACACGAAAGCTATTGTCGCCCTGGTTTCCTCCTCAAAAAGCCTTCAGGATTTTTCCAATTAAATTCTGGATCATTGCAGTAAGCTAGTTCTGTTGTGTACAAATATTTAGTTTTGTTCAGCCAGATAATCTTCACAAATGAACAGCACTTTCAGGATTTTTGATGCCTAAATGTGATGGCCAAAATTAATAAGCTATTGCTAGGCTAAAACGAACACTACAGTCGTGTCACCACTGCTACGAGGCTGTATAGCGATGTTCGTTGCAGTAAGGCATGATGACGTTCTGTTGTCTCATTTAACCATTTGTTAGCAACCATCAATTTTGATACACATTAAAGCTTCAAAGTTCACAGAGAGGTATTTACTGACAAACTTAACTTAAACTTAGAACAAAAAGGTGAAAGTCTCTTAAGCTAATGTTAACCACAGACATCATTTCAGGCTTCTAACGAAAAACCCATTCACAAAACCCACAGTGCACAGAGTATACTCCGAGAGTGTGGTGAAATCAGTAACCAAGCAACATATATATTCCAATATTGCTCCTAATGAACAGTCCAGCTACAAAAATAGAACATCAATACATTGCAGCAGATATTTTAATCATGGCAGGCAGGCACAAATAAATGTTTGGAAAACCCTGCATTTGTGCATATGCAATGAGCCTGGATTTATGCACATATCTTGCTACAGCGAAATAGCTTGACACCAGCTTGCATTTGTGCATGCTTGCATCTGCATTCACAAAGGGTACTGTGTTTTCATTAATGTGCCTTCACAAATCTAATCTTGCGGCTGCAGTTCCAGGTGGAAGCAGCCTTGCAGTAGAGAAGATGTATATTTCATTAATTCGCAGTAGTGACCTCCTGGGCTGCTCGCGTTCATCAGGCCTGCTGCTGAATCCTAAAATCCCTCTCCACAGCTTCTTCCACCGTCAGTGCGAGCAGTGGAGGACAGAGAGACTGTGCAGGGATATGGAAGTTGCAGGTTCATTTTGTGTGTGTCAAGTGTGCATGTGTCCCTTTGTGCAATGGGAGTTGAAGCAAAATGGCTCCACTACCCGGACATTTCCTTGGTGAGTCAAGCTTCAGCTGAAGACGACAATGGGATGAGCCAATAGAGGTGATGGGTTATTATAAGAGCCGAGGTGAAGAGGTGAGGTCAGGATCACGACGCAGAGGATCCAAAGAGGGAATCATGGATTGCTTTATGCTGCCGGGAAGATTGCTTTGGAACCTACTAAAGCAGCTCCTGAGTTAATAAACACAGCTGTGTGCGGGGGGTCATTCAGGGTGTTGAATAAAAAGTGATAAAACTCCAACTTGTGTTTTAGAACATATAGCCTTTTGTTCTTACCAGGCACTCACTGCACAAAAGTGAAGAGGCTTCTGCATCTGCAGTGTGGAAAATAGAGAAAAGGCTATGATTTCACACAAGCACGGCACACTCTAGATACTGCTTCACATCCTAGTTACAATTCTTTTTTAAGAAGCCTTTCATGTGCTTAGATGCTTAAATGCACTTTTGATAACCCCACCTAAAAATTTCTCAGCATGCATGTACCCAAAAGTAGAAAACATCTCTGCCTGCTGTGTTCTCTTGCCAATGTTTTAGCACGCAAAGTAAGCCAGTTACAACTACAGTGAGCTTGCAGAGACGAAAGAACTAAAAGTAACATGCTTACATGCAATACCACCTCAGACTGAGACGACATCCTAGATTATTTTTACCAGCTGAAACACATTCCTGCCACTCATAAATGGAAAATGTACTCACTTTAAAGCTTTTTAAAGCTTTTAATCTTCTTTTCCATGATATCAAATATTTATGACTAAATAAGCAATAATCAAAGTAATCAAAGGGGGGTGACTGGTGTGGGGAGGTGATTATAATAAAAAATGTGTCTCCTGATAACTCCAAGTCAACATATTTGAAGGTCCAGTATGTAGGATTCAGGTGAATATATTGGTAGAAATTGAATATAATATTCAGAAATATGTTCCCATTTGTTTATAATCATCTGAATTTAGGAGTTTGGATGTTGAATGAGTTGTTTATATCTACATACCAAGCTGGTCTCTTCCAAAGAGTTCACTATTAAAATGGACAAACTAGACATTGGCTCTATGTGGGCCATTTGCATTTTTGCATTTTTGCGTTTTTTTGCGTCAGCCCCCAGCTTGGCATTCAGGAGAATAATTCGTTGTTGCAGTATACAACTTCACCAGTAGATGCTACTGGTCCTCAACACTGGACCTTTAAATGTTTTCTCCTCCAGCTAGCTTGCTAACATTATGTAACTTGTGATTTGCAAGTGCCTTCATCGTTTGAAGTTTTTCACCAGATAAAGAAATTTAATTTTGTGTGATGTTTCAATGTAACAAGTAATGTAACTAGTTACTTTTGCTGTTGAGTAACCTGTAGAGTGCAGAAATTACTTTTCCCAGAAGTAATTTAATGAGCAACTGATTACAATTTACAAGTATTTTTCCCAACAAGATGTATTCGGGCACAGTTGATAACCTGCATTTGGCAGAGCAAACCATAAAAAAACCTTTGGATTATACAGCAGCTTTGTGCAGTTTGTGTAGATAGCTGTATGGATTCGAAAAGGAGCATGTCTTTTCTGCCAGTCAATGGTGAAAGAAACAGCTGAAAGATGCTACTGGAATTCCTCCTATGAAGCAACAGCGTAGGAGAATTTATGGCCATAGCTCAAAAAGTAAGACCAAGTTGGACAAAAAACACTTTTTTGTTCATAAAAAGATGCACAGTGACATGGAGTTTCTCTACCACCCAGCCAAAGTCAGAAAATTATTTTAAAAAATTGAAAAATATGAAGTGCTCTTTAATAATCAAAACTTACATCATTGTTCTAATGGAAAAAAAAACTGAAGTATTAATGATGATAAAACAATATACATTTTTCAAAGACAGCTTTTTTTGCTAAGTACTCTCTACTCTCCTTTACTTTATCTTTACCTTGGCTTCTGACAATCCCTTTAAATAACATTAAGAAACAGAAGTGGACCATCTTTATCGACTGTGCACTTTATTTTTAAGCTATTTGCTCAAATATTCTTCAATTCACTCCTATCATTTCATGCTTTTACATAAACTTTTAGGCTGCTTATAATGAGAAAATTGGAAACTGTAATGCCAAAGTTTTCACTGGCAGTGCAGGTGAAAATAAAAAAAATTACTGCAGATAAATGAGAACAAGTAGCACTACTGCTCAGATGGGGAGGATTAACCTTGAATGTCTCGACAAACTCTGTCCCATTTAAGGCTGGAAAATGGCTTTGGAAGGCATTTTATGACCAGTGGGCAGGTGCTATCACTGGGATGGATGGGCTAAAGGAGAGATGCAGCGATAGAGAGATAGAGGAACAACTGTGAGCTACACTCAGCTATAGGATGAGATGAAATCAGCGTGGAGCCTGACAGGAGTAGGATGGGATGTTAAGAAGTAGGAGTGGGGGAGGTCAGGGGGTTGAGGAGAAAGGCAAAGGGGGGAGGGGGTTCGAGCGGGCAGAGTGCCCTGCTGACCACTGATAAGGATGGGTACCTGTGGGTGGTGCCACAAAGCGGTTGTTTACCTCAAGAAACACTCCCTCCCACAGACAAGATAAAATACAAGAGAGGCTATGGGAATTTGGAGAGGAGGGTATAAAGAAAAGGGTAGTGGTGCTTAATTTTAATAAATTTGTCCTCACTGAAATCTTTCTTCTTTCTGAGACATGATAAATTGTCAAACCATAACTGATTAAATGGAAATCTGCCTTATCTGTGGCATTTTCACACATAAGGGAATTAAGGATAACCCCAATTCTTTCAGAAATAAGTAAACCTGTGGAAGAAAAAGACACCGCATCTTGTAAAATAATGTCTTATTCAATAGGCACTTGTGTGATACCACTTGGACTACAATGACATCAATTCTTCCCTTGTTCAATTACTCCAAAATTCTAATGCAGTGAGACAATGAGTTGCAACAAGAGTTCACAGACTCGATCTAATGAAAGTTTAGTTTTCTCAGTTCAGTACACATTAATATAGGAGGATAGATTGTTGGATTGATTCAGTTCTCTCCATTCTGGCATACATATTGATGATCAGTATTCATGCGGTAATGATGTCAGACATCCACAGACTAAATCTGACTTTCCAAATGCCAGAAAAGTTTGTCTAAAATTGATACTGGTCAGACTGGTGATTCGCTTCTGGGCAGTTAAGGCTTGTTAGCAAATGTTAGCATGCTTACACAATAAACTAAAAAGGTAAACATTGCCATGAGTATGCCATTACCATGAGTACCAATTTATGGATCTAATAGGGATGCACCGATTTTGAAATTCTGGGCCGATACAGATTTAAAAAAAAAAAAAAAAAACCTTGGCTGATAGCCAATATCAATGTTTCCACTGTTGCTGTTTATTTTATTTGTATTGTTATTTATTACCCCTCGTGTACCAATGAAAAAAAGAAATCTTCATAATAAAAATATAACTTAACTGTTTTAAAGTCATTCAGTCCTTCATTACACTTTTTAATAAGCACAAATTAAATCATACACATTATGAAACAAACTTTAATATAACATATGAAAAATATCTATTTTTTAATAACTGCATCAAAAGCCTTTTTTACTTTATATACTATTTATCATAATTCTATTCTACCTTTTTTAATGCAGTAAATATATCAACAAATTTCTCTGTCAAACAATGGTATTCATTCAAGTTTCTCACCAACAACTACATTTTACAAGATCACACTGAACACACTGAGAACATCAGAATTTACCTTCACCCAATACTCATTTTTACCAAAGACAGCTTGAATGCATCATGGTGCAACTTCATGCAACCTCAATTAGTAATAACAGCTAATATTAACCAGCTCTGATTTCAACACGTATTTGTTGTTCACAATGTAACATTAGCAGGGTTTAGCAGGATGCATCCTCTGACACAGATAGTGAGTTTAACTTTGTCCTTTCGTCCAGACAGCATCTTGGGGAAGACATCTGTTTGTCCCAAACATGTTTTCTATTGTCTGTGGGACATCATTAGTCTTTGATGTGACACAATGGAAAAGCAACAGCCACTGCCAAGGGTGAATGTAATCTCATTAGCCAAAAGGCCAAAGACAGTTACTAAGGTGAACATCAGCTGATACTGATGTGTGGCCAGTAAATCTGTGCGCACGATTGAGAGCCGCACATGAAAAGTGCACCTGCAAGTAATCCAGCGAAATTACTGACTTCAAATAACAGCACTAGTATTGATGACAGAATGAAACGTGATATTTGTGAGGTGCCGCTAGTTGTCATGCAGCCAAGTTTTCTTCCTTAACCTGGCAGATATCTGTTACGGGACGCAGTTTGATGCAGTCTCCTAGTAGTGTATTAAATGAGAGCTATTGAAAGTGTAAGTACTGAAATGTATCACAAAGACTAAGATACGATGCATAAACACAAAATGTTTCTGAGGACGGCCATTTGTATGCATGCTGTACTTTGAGCAACAATGCTCTAGACTTTTGGTCCTGTTGCATTAGACAATAAATAATAATTTGGCCTGTTGTTTTCTGGACCTTATGTTTGATTGCTGCTTCCAGTCATGAATACTTAATGTTACAAAGCAATGACTGCATCTAAAGATGGACTACGTGTCTTCACTGCTTCACACTGTACAAAAATGAAGCCAAAACATTCCCGATACGGGCATTGCCATCTTGCACTGGTGATGTACGTATTTGGAGCCACAGTCTGCACAGTAGAGATCCTGAAGTGGAGCCACAATATAAAGGTTTTGCCCATGCATCCATATGACTCCACTGCAAGCCGTGCTACTGATTACAAGGACACACACAGCTGTCAATCATCACTTCAAACCCCCTTTTTTACAGCATCACATAACTAAATCCAATAACATAATTGAAACAAACATAAACAATCATCAGCAAGATACAAACTACCTAAAATGACAGAAATCATCTTTGAAAAAAAAAACTGATGTGTACTTTGATTTTTTAGTTTGGCCCATAACCCATCTGCTAATATGAAGGGGGTTGGGCTTCATGACTGCAGCCAGTGTATTGGTACCTACCTACCTATATGTATAGGTACCAATACACACTATCAGTATCAATACAGGTACGATAAATATTCTTGCAATACTCATCTTTACAACCAGGTCAGACCACATATAAGTGTTCACTTGATCTTTCACTACCAGAAGTTTGTAACTCAGCTCTACGAACTCAATGGCCCTCCAGCTATCTTTAAAGACTGATTCGTATGAATAAAAATAGTGATCTAGATTCAGACATCTTGACTTTAATTTCTCTCAGTATCCCTCTCTTGCTATATGTCAAGCCCCGAGCATTCAGACCTGCATTAACCTTTTTTCTTTCAAAACCAAATAAATTTTATCTGCGCATAAGGCAAGGAAAAGCAGAGAGAATGAGAGTAAACACGGGCAGAATAAGAGAGCAGAGGACATTGAGGTGGGCGGGTGAGCGAGCGGAAAAGAGAGCCACTTTAACTGTTTGGGATTAGAAATAAAATATATTACGCTTAAAAAAAAAATGAAGCACATTATTGAATGGGCTCATGCATTCACAGATGAGAACTCCACAAGCAGCATGAAATATGTATCAGCCTGAGATATGGTTTTCTCTCGGAATAATAATCAACGCCGTGGCCAGCACAGAGCAGTAACGACAAAATCAAATTCCACAGCCACCCGCAGACACAAAGTAAGCCTGGTCGCATCGCAGCCGCTACCGGCACCATCTCAGGGGGGAATCTAAATTATGTTCCAGGGGCACTAAGTTCATGCAAGCTAGACTAAGTTGTCATTGTAACACCAACTGTGCCTGTGAGTCTCCAGCGGCTTCATGCTAGTTTAGCTGTCAGAATCTCTGTGTTTCTGCATAGAGAGCACAATGACAAATGTTTTCGGATGATATGCTGGGAAATGTCAAAGGTTTTATTCTGTTTGTCTCTATCTGTTGGTAGGTCTGCACTCTGTATTTTACACATCACTGTCTGTGTTTGTGTGTGTGTGTGTGCGCACATGTTTACAAGACTTGTAAATGTTGCCACCTTGTGATAGAGTTCTTAGCAGTGATATCTTTGCCATTTCCTCGACATTTCCATATCCCCTGAAATACGAGCATTTTGCACATTGCCTTTCAAAGCTGCTTCACCGGCCACCACTCACAGGGTCGTGCTGGAGTTGGAAACACCATCAAATATCCACAGTTGGCAGTTTATCAAAATTCTAATTCATTCAGCATGAAAATAGCTTTCTTTTTCTTTTCAGGCAATAACTGAGACAACTGGCAGCAAGTGAATGTATAAATGATTGAATACGTACACTGAGGGGAAAATAGAAGCTTACTGTTTGAGCAGCATACTGTTGAAATAAGGAACACTGCCAAACCAGACCTGTGTTTTGCAGACTATGATGAGCTATCATCAATAAGTGACTGTTTAGTGAAGATACAGCAAAATTTGTGCAATTGGAAAAGCCTGTGAGTAAATTCAAACCAGAAAAGCTGATCAATTGGTGAAAAATGCTCCATCAAGCCATTTATACAGACTAACATGGACTCAAATAACCTTCTGTGATGAGACCAGGGCTGTCGCATTGTTCAAATTTGGCTTTTGACGATTGACAATGGCTAATCAGTGCCATATTTGGTATTTTTGCCTTTTTTGTTGTTGTTTTTTGCGAATTGCTTCATTTATCCTAATTTTAGTGCTTTATAAATAAGCTTTATTGTTTGGCTATTATTAGTAGAGATGTTCTAACACCATTTATTTTCCTTTCTGGTAGCAATTTGGATACTTGATCTTGCATATCATCTGATACAGAGAACCAGTCGAATACCAGTGTATTGAAAAAGTTAGCAGCTGTATACTACCAACACTGGATGGATCTGAGATTATTATCATTGTTGTGGCTGCACAGTGCAACCAGCTGTGTAGGCTACTGTTTTAGTGCAATGAGAGACTTGATTTCGGGGAAAAGTGGCCTTTTATCCAGGTGTGAAACCACTTTAAAGTTTAAAATATTACATGATACTGGATCAGTGCATAGAATCGCATGCTTGCTTATACCTGAACCAGCATTTTTAGGCAGTATTGAAGGCATTTCTGGCAGGGTTCTACCCAGAGTTCATTTTTTTTCAACAAACAGCACCTGGACCACTATTGGCCTTTATAGCAGAGTGTAAATATGCATCCATGAAGAAAAAAAGGAAAAAACACGGACACAGATGTTGTTGCAGTTGCTTGTCATTCACTTTGGTTGGCTTGTCAATACCACAATGTTGCAAAATCGCTGTTATCATGACAGCGCCAGATGTAACGGAGTTAGTAAAACTGAACCCGCTGACAACCAACCTCCCAGTCTGAGACTTGTTATATTAGCTGAGTTTAACAGACAATCTGATTGAGTTCAAATCATGCAAAAAAGCTGATGATTCCCTGACTTTTCATCTTGTACCACAAGATAGTGTGTAAAATATCTAAACATCTACAAAATGAACTGTCTACAGTTTGGTACAGACAATCATGTTCCTCAGAGGATGAATCCTTTGGTGATCCTGACTTCTCCTTTAGTGCCACCGGAAACAAGTTGAACTGTTAGGTTACATAGTTACAATAATAACACTGATTAAAGTGAGGGACCATGTCATGGTGAAACGAAAACCTTGCTTAATGTCAACAAAAGCGGGAAATGAACAGCCGTTTTTTGTTGATTGATCCACCGCAACCTCCTCCCTTTGTTGGCTTTGTGGCTCTATAATAGCGTCACATTACTTCCTCCTTTGCTCCCAACGGACAAGAGTCATAATTCTCCTGGCAGATAGAGGGCATTATCACTTTAACATAGACATTTGTCATTTTTTGGGAATCTGCTGAAATTACTGATACCATCATTTTTCTTGGGAGGCCAGTCTCAAAGATTCACAATCAGAACCGAATACTGTAGAAGCATGCTCTCAACTATTTTTACTGTCATCAATTTGCTTTTTATATGCAAGTATCTTTTAGTCCTGACATTATTTGTTCATACATTATCCATAAGCACCACATAGTATTGAGGCTTGCTGCTGTTATTTCATTTTGTAGTCTTCCTGCTCCCCAATGCTCACCATTCACTAAATGCTGCTTTAATAAAGAACAATGTCAAGCAAGAAAAGACTTTAACACAAAGGATGGCCCGTACAGAAAAGAATCTAAGTGATGTATTTAAGGATCTCATTAGCGTGGGATCGAAGGGCACAAAGTGAAATGTTCATAGTTTGAACCTTGTCAAACATGAAAGAACAGCAGTTTATAGAAAATACAAAGAAGAGAAAAAAAACCCTCTCCTTTGTCATTCAGTTGCTTCTGACATTTCAGTGGCATCAGCAGTCACTGATAAGGTTAATGGCATAGGGAACTGGGAATTGCGTTTTCTTCACATTCTGACAACAGAGGCAGAAGAATAAGCAGTGTTGAAGCATGTTTATGCTATATGGTTATTTACATCTGATCTTTTAGCGTTGTCTTCCTGTTGACAGAAATAAGATGTGGCTACATCACAGTATTCTTCTGCTCTTGGCATTTCAGCGTTGAGAAAACACTACAGTTCTCTATGGGCCGAGATTTGAGGCATCTTGATATATAAATGACGCTTAATGTCTTTGATAATATTCCTCTTGGTATTTACTGACATACTGAATGGTTTACACGGCATGTTCACTGTCACTTCACTTTCCACCTTCAAAAGATGAGGTGTTTGCTATGCTTCCTTGACAGTGGCGCTGGTTAATGCATTTCAGTGTTCACTGATCTGTAATGCTACTTGGACAGTGACACCTCTTTGATGGTTTATTTTTATGCTGTTATCATTTTGACTGTCAAATCACATTGGAGCTGTGAGGTTAATGTACCGAAAGCTTTGCTTAGTGAAGGTTTTGCCCCCCCATCTCCCTGAAAAGAATAGTTTCGAACATGACAGCGCTGAATTACAGACATTAAGGGCTGCTTTATTATGGTAAAAATAATCATCACAGTAATTTAGGTCATTATTGATATCACGATTATTTAACACGATTACTCACTGACTTTGGAAACATCATGTGTTCTTTGGAACTTTCAAAAAACGTGTCTTTTGAACAGTGGATTGTCTTGAACTTTGAATAAAACTCAACTGAAAAACAGGCTGTAGGTAAAATTCACATGCTACAGCCTTAGTGACAGTGAGTTTCGGCCTTTAGGGAGGGGTGAATGTGTACCACTGTAAAGGAAAGGGGCGCACTGGATTTATAACACAAAGCCAGGGCACTAACTTCTAACATTATTTTCAAAATGAATAGAAATACATAGCATGAATAAAAAACTCACCATAAAGATGACTAAATTATTAATTCATTCACATTTTAAGAAAAAACACTTGCTTAGTCTCCTCTGTGGTACATTTTGCCAGTTATGTCACTTTTGACACCATAAAGCATAAAATATGGGGCGCCGTCATAACAGATTGACAGCCCCCAAAGGTTCACTTTGTCCAGATGTCATTGTTGCAGGTCATCTTCTCGCTGTGTGTGAGCATGTCAGTGTGTGCGACAGAAGGCTGGTGCACTCCTAAATTGTGTCACAATTAAAATAAAATAGTTTAGTTGCAGTTGTATCGCTTTCTTTAGGCAAGGTCTACCTTAAATCTTACAACAGTCCCTAGAATGCATTTTTGAATTTACCTGATCTTTTTTTGTAGCCCAAGGATGCCCCTAAAGGTCCAGTGTGGAGGATTTAGGTGAATATATTGGCAGAAAAGGTGCAGAATATTTTCATGGTTTCATATGGCTAGATGTCGCTAAATCCTACACACTAGACCTTTAAGTTAGAGTCCTGCAGAAGACAAAACAAGAGCATCTTAGTGAAAAGGAATGCAGCATGATCATCATTTTATTTTAAATGATCTTGTTTTGATTGTGTTTGGAAGAAAATATCAATAGTGAATATAAAATTGAATTAATTGAGATTTGAGTATGTGATGCTCCAGACTCTTCTTTAGTCATATTTTTAAAATATATCAATCCTACATGCGAACAATGATGTGAAATGTGAAAGTGTATCTTTCACAGACTAAAGATGTTTAAAAAAGCACAATTTTTTTTCAACAAAGCACAGCTCTTTCCTCTAAAGTGCAGTTAAACCACCTCTCAGACCTTTAAAAATGAGTCAGAGAAATTCTGCAGGGCAAATCATTCTTAATATTTTCTTCTTCCTCTAGACATTAAACTGGACATTTTGCCCAATTTTACCATCCACAAAAACCCTTTTCTATTTCCAAAAGTGTATTGCAATTACAGGATTATTTCTTATCACCTTAAATGACTTGAGTGTTAAAAGACAGTTGTTTATTATGCATGAGATCAATTCCAGCCTCTGCAATAAAGACCAGCCCAGACCCAAGACTCTCAGGGCACAGAGGCACAGAAAACTCCAATCAAGGCCACAAATAACCCTGTCATTCCTGTGAAAATGGCCTGCACATCATCTGGTTCTATTTCACCTCTTTGCAACCTCTTAAAACTATCGGTCAAGATATTCTCTCTGAATGCTCTATAGCCAGAGCTGGAATAACAACTAACATCTGAGACTGGATCATAACCTGTTTATCGAGCAGCCACTTATTTACTTTTTCGTACATTTTTTTTTCCTGTAAAGTATATTTCACAGGTTTTACTCCATGGTCTCCACTTTTCACTCTTGCTAACATCACTCAGGTTTCATTCTGCTCATTACTCCTACATTTACACTGGCGTTCAAAGTTTGGAATTGCCACAAAAGCCTGATTGGATATCCCCTAAGACGGCTGAGAGATCGACTCCGGGTTTTTTTAAAGTTCCTTTGTGCTTTTAGGTTTGAAAAAAAAAAAAGCCAGTGCACTGCATTGAGAATAAAAGGCTGAACAAATCGTTCAACCAGGCGGACGACTGAAAAAGCAGAGAGAGACAAGGACCTCTCTGAGCAGCACATGAATAAGAACAGAAGAATCGCCGGTTATTGGTAATAAAAGCTGGAAGCTTAGTATCAAAATGTGTGCAAATTTCAATAGAAACAGGTTCGTGTTTCAGCATCACAATGCTTGTAGAAAGCTCAAACAAAAAAAAGTTCTTCAAACTTCAAGATAGAAATAGAGGGTTTGTCCAAGGTTAACAAGCAATAACAGCTGGAAAAACTATGAACAGACAAATCACAGTTTAAACCTATTTGATCTAACCACTGAAAAGACCGCAAAGGACCCACAGAAAAAGAAAAAATTTTTAAAGCTGAATTGCACTGCTGTGGTTCAATAATGACATAGGGTCACTTCAGCACTTCTGGACTGGAACATGGTAGAATAAATTCATATTGTGATAATGGGAATATATTGGAGGAGAGACAGCAGCACGCACAGGTCCAAGTGGAGAAAAGAACTCAATTATTTAAACAAATGCCACAATACTTATAGATTGACAGTGTTTTTTTATATTTGGTAATTTTTTCATATTTATAGGTTTTGATCACTTTCATTTCCTTGTGATATTTATATTTTATACAGAATCTGAATCTCATTCTGAGTTACTGTTGTTTACAAACAAAAAACTGATATCATTTTTGTTCATTTTTTACTGAATATTTGAAGGTGAACTACATCCATGTTTATATATAACTTTTTATAACAATTATCTTATTGCACTTGTATGTTTTGAAAATTAAGAATAAATTATTTTCAGTATTTTTGTCATACCTTGACAAACATTGTTATCACTAAAAAAAAACTGAAATATTGCAATATTATTTTACGGCCATATTGCCACCCCTAGTGGGAAATCCTGGTGTAATGGTCTATTTAGTTGCCAGGGGTCGCTGGTCTGTGTGTCAATTAGTCGGGCACATGGGTGGATCTGAGCTGGGTAGCCATCAGCTCTAAACACATGGTGCATCATAATCTAAAGAAAAAAATGTTGTTTTTTTTGACACAAGCTAGAGAGTGTGAACAGAGAAATGAAGGAAAAAAGGTGTCTCACTACTCTTTCAGACACGGCGGCTTGTTGATTGGTGGCGTTACATGCTGTTGCCAGTGTTGCAGTTTTCTCTGGTACTTCAAGGCTGATTGCATTTTAGATCTCGTCAAAGACTGTGTTTGGACTTGGTCTGACTGTCTCCTGGTCCCTTTGTAATGTTATTCACATAGAGTCTGTAAGTAAGTGATACATCTAAAATTAAAAATTAACTGACTTGAGCCACCATAAGCCACTAGAAGTACTACACCTATTAAGGCTGAGTGTATTAAATGAAGTAAGGATGTGTTTTTTTTGCAAATGAGTTGTTTTTCTTAGAGGACGAATTTGTTGCTTCTTTTTAAACGCTACATAGTCTCACTTTTTTGCTTCCTTCTGCGCTGTGATACAGTTGGCTGCTTAAGTTTGAAAGAAAGAAAATGCGTGAAACTGCTCAGAACACTGTGTGAATTATCTTGACAAGATGTAAATTCTCTTTAGTGACCAGGTCATGATTTCTGGAAAGAGACGTTGTTGTTGAGTTTTTTCAAATGTGTATTTTTGGCGATTTGAGCACCACAAGCCGAGCGCCATCTCCTTCCATTAGAGCGCTTCAGCAACATCAATGATGTCATTATCCCACAAAACACGAGTTCATTCTTATTTTCCATAATACCCAGTGTTTAAAGGCCACTGTGGCAGTGTTTCAATGTCCAAATAGGGTTTCCTTTTTGAAAAATCAACAATGATTTTCTCATATTTTTGGTCTATTTTGTCGTGACAACAGTACTCATACATTTGAATGTTTATTTTACAGCATACTGTGGAAAAACAACACTCCATGTGTTAATTAATGCTTGTTTTCACATACAGGATTTGTGTTTGATTGACTGTACATTATACACTGTGATTTCAAACGTCTGTGAAACAGAGTGGAAGAGATGTATTTCCTGAAAAACTGCATGTGCATGTGAGTCAGGGAGTGTGTATTGTACACACACTGCAACACTTCTCCCCGTGCTGCAATCAATCCCTTTAATTACTCTGTCGTCGCAGCAACCAAAGCCTTCATCACAGTCCAAAACATCGCAATCGTGGCAGAGTAGAGAGAGAGAGAGAGAAATATACAAGACTAGATGAGAGAAAGAGTTCAAGCTGCTGTTAAAGATGTTTCAGGTATATCTCACCTGTCACGAGCCTGGTAACTCATTACCCCTCCTGACACTGTGAGGTGTTGGATATCTTAATATTTCATTGAATGTGCAGACATGACAGCTTTACATAACTTGTATGTATTCAATTTGCATTTATGCAAATCTATAAACCTAAATCAACTGAATGAATTAGCATGCATTAGCTATTAATCGAACATCATTTCCAAATTGGTTTGCATCGATATTAAAAAGGAGAGAGTTATTTCATACTTATAAATGATAAGAAATACATGCTTCTAATTTCAGAAAGGTGGCAGGTAAATTCTCTGATTTTCACTGAAGCAAAATGTCTCACTAGCTCCAGAGTTACCCACAATACACCATCACAATAAGTGGTATTATTGATATGGCTTTGTTTTTAACATTGCATGCTGCAAGTTTATCTACACCGCACAACAGTGCTTTACAAACTTTTGTTTGTTATCCATTAAAATGAAACAACATCTCCTTTTGGCCCCCTCATTACATGCTACAACGAAAACAAGAAATGTCAGTCAGTTGGTGTGTCTTTCTGTCCTTCACATAGCTCAAAAACTATTCATTCGCTCTGCTTCACACTTGGTGGGTGTATTTGTGGGGACCCAAAAACATGGTGAGTCTTATTTGGTGAAACTTGGAAACGTACCACATTCAATATTAATAAACTGTGACTAAACAAGCAAACAACGCTCTGTGCAATATACAAGTGCTAATGTTACAACAGACCTCGTGTCCATTTCCCTGGAGTCTTTGAGCCCAAGCAGAGGAACAGCGCCACTCTGCCTCTGCACAAATTGTATAGTTCGCCATAATAATTCAGAACACTTTCCAGCTGGCAAAATGCCCCTGCCAATTAAATCCATGCTCTACTTATATAACCACAGTGTTTATGTCAAGGCAAGTGACTAAAAATGCCTATATGGAAAGTAAAACCTCCACTAAGTGATATGTAACCAGTGTTTCTGACACTGGGTAGCGGCTAAAGGTATGTTTTTTTAATGTTTTTTGGGGCAGTTGTAGTAACTTTTGTAATTTGAACATCGTCTTGCTTTACCTTTCACCCTTTCTCCAACATGGATTGTTGTTATTGGCAGAGGAAATAGTCAAAACATTTGTTTCTATCAGTGGTTCTCGAGAGAGCTGCAAGCAGCAGTAACATAAGCCAATCAATCAGCCCGGCATGTTTTAAATGAACACTGCAGTACTGTCTATATACTGAATTATATTGTGTTTCTTTTAAATAACTTCAGCAATAATATGCAGAAATTCACAAGAAAAGTGAAAACAGGAGCAAAGTCTGACAAATAAAACAGAATTATGTGTAAGGAGTTTAGTTTTTTCTCCCTGTGATCATCTTTAAACTCCTTGGACCCCCTTTAGCCTTTACATAAAATGTTTTTGGGTGATCAAATTGCAATTTGACAGTGCTTGACCACATGAAAGTACACATTTAAAAGCACCCTAAACATATTGAGGACTGATTGTGATACACTTGACCAATCCACCAGCAAGGTAGCAGCCATTAGTCAGAAAGCAAGCTAAACTGCTATCAAAAAAAACAGCAGAACGCATATGAACATTCAAGACAGGACTAAATGTCTGCTTTCAGTTTGGTCTGACCAAAGTATACAAGCAACACTTGACAATTTGACTCGCAACTAAGCCATTTTATAAGCAATGGATAAGCAAATGGTGGAGAGTGGCTACAAATGAGTAGACGCAGGTTGTAACAGCAGTCCCACAGTGAGAAGCTCATCACTGTCAAAAGAATTTTATCCAGGGTCTTTGCTTACAAATCCGTGGAAATGGCCATCCTTAAACCTCTCTCACTGAGAGATTTAGGACCACCCTTTTAGAGCCACAACCAAAGATATCGCCACAGTATACTGGGCTTAACACCAGGAGTGATGCTCAGTTGTTTAAGCTGGACAGGCTGACTGGGTCTCTGGGTGGAAGTACAGACTGAATTTCACAATAAAATGAAAGAAAAGACATAAGAATGCACTAGTATACAATCTAATAGTCTCAAACAGTCTCTGTTTGACTGTTGGCTGCCCCATCTCATCAAAACTGGCCTAAAATAATAGTCCGTTTAGCTGTGGCAAAGGTCCACATTGTAGTTCATAGGCTAGCTAACTCATCGCAGCTAATTATTTTTAATTAGCTGTATCTTTTTGCTCCATTACTCACAGCTGTACTGATGTACCACTGTGTCAAACCTAAACATAAACACCCACAAAAGGGACCAAAGTCTGATAGAAATGTCTGAATTCTTATTTCAAGTATTTTGCACAGTTGATTGTTCTATAGAAATCAGTGTCACTGTATTTCACCGCTGCAGATCTCACTGTGCAGTGAAACTCTTCAAATCCCTCTCCTTATTTTGAAGCAGGAGGCCGCAGTGTTCTGTACTCTAGTTGACTTGCTGAGAGTGCAGTACTCTGGGAGCCTCTAGGCAGTGTTCAGAGGCTGGCCCGGGGGTGTTACTTTGTTTTTCATCATTCTCAACCTTTAGAACGTGCCCATAGGAGGTGACAATGCTGTAGCTGGGAACTGGTGTTGTTGTTGTTGTTCACCTCTGCTGCACTTTGTTCTTTTGTCCTGGCAGATCGTTGTTTCTGTGGTCTAATGAGATCACAGAGAAATACCATAGAAAAATGATTCACACCGAGAGACATGTTTGGGCTTTTGTTTTGATGAAGTAGGAGAAAAAAGACCACACTTTTACACATACACACACACACACACACAGACACACCCACGCACACACATATGCACATACAAATCACAACAGACTACTGTGTCAAGTCTGTGGACAAAAAGGGGGAGTTTTCGGCTCGCTAAGTGACAATGCTTGGCTGGCTGACAAACTGACTTGTGAATTGCTGTCTGATGGAAAAGGAAAACAACAACAGAAAGTTTGATCGAGCAATCACAAACTAATACTCTTTCCTGCCGTCAGTCTGCACTGTGAGTCAGACAAAATGAGGTTCTTTGAGGTGGCAGTGGGACCAGCACTGCCGGGGGTGTTGCTCTATTTTTGTAACATGTTTTGTGACATGGCATTGGTTTTTGAGGTGACAGGCTTATTTAACATGTCGCTTTAAGAAGAAAGAGTGACGCTGTTCTGGGTGGCATACATTACAGTTAAACATGCTATGCTGCGAGTGAATAATGGGAGATTTCTGTGTGATTTGTGGGGTCAATATCTGTCTATTATTATCCATCCATAATGAGCCAACAGTATTTCAGTCACAAACCCTGCATGAATCAACCTAAATCCTCAGTGAGTCAGCTGTAATCAATCGCTAACCATCACATTGTGACTTATCCACGTTATTTACACAAGCTTCCTTGTCCGCACTTGAAATTCATAGCAGCCCTGCCATGGTTAATGACATCATTTTAATTGAAATCTAATAAATAAGGAACTAGAATTAGCACCTTGTGGTTTTATGCCCCCACAAACGAGTTAAGTTGCAGTTACAGTTTATATCCATGTCTGTCCATACTCATATGTAGCCATCACGGTTAAGAACGCTTCAAATATTAATGTTGCTGCAAAGACGCTAGCGCTAGCATCAGCACAGTTTCAAGATGGGCACGCAAGCATCACCAATTCAATATCTGACCAAATGTCTCCCTTTCTGCTTCCTGAGTAATAATAATAATAATTATAATTATAACTGTTGTTGTTGTTATTATTGTTATTATTATTATTATTATTAACTTTAATTATATAGCACTTTTCTTAACAAGGTAACAACAAACACAAACAACTGATAAAAACAAGGTAACGATAAAACAACAAGAAAATAAAATGCAAACAACAACGTTGGATGAGGTCCAGAAAAGTGTCTTTGCAGAACATAATGATGTCACAGTGAAGCTGACATTTGAAAAAATGTCACCACTTTATCATTTTTTTTCTATTGAACATTTGGGTGAAATTTTGTCATAATTAGTGGATACATTTTTGAGTAATTGCCAAGTTTGCAAGGTGACAGTGACATTGAGCTTTGGCCACTAAATTCTGATTAGTTCACAGTTTTGTGGACGTTTGTGCCAAAATTTGAAAACATTCCCGTAAGGCCTTGTTGAAAGTTGTGTTCACAAGAATGAGATGGACACAAGGTCACAGCGACTTTAATTGGAAAAACTAAACAGTTCATTATTGAGTCCAAGTTGATGTTTGTGTCAAATTTTTAAAAAAATCCTTCAGAAATTCCCTCAAGGCGTTCTTGAGATATCACATTCACGTGCATGAGATGGACATGGTCACGTGTACGTTGACTTTTACCACCAAAATCTAATGATTTCATCATTGAATCAAAGTGGACAAAATTTGAAGAAATTCCCTAAAGGCCTTTTTGAGATATCGTGTTTACGAGAACGACATAAAAAATATTTTACCTATTTGCATTTGTGATTCAGCATTCCCTGCACTGCATATTTACAAGAGTAGCCGTTTTTTTCCCCTCATCAAGCCAGTCTAAATGTTACACCAACGCTAATGACAATGCACTTGCTGTGAAGAAACCCAGGCAAAGTGTTAATATCTAGAGAATTTTGCTGTGCACGACATTAGATTTCTGTTCTGACCTAACTTTTTGTCAACCTGTTGCTGTATTACTTCACAGCCTCCTTGTTGTCCCTAATGCGTTTCAATGATACAGCGAGGCGTTAACCAAGCTAAGGTTTCTTTGTCGCTGCCTTCATTTTGTCTGGTTATTTTTCTTCTGCCAGCTTGTTTGTTGCGGTCTGTCCTTGCGCCCGTCTCTTGGCAGTGAGCAGCTGAGTTAGTGCGAGCAGAGAAATTACAAGAAATGGGCTCCTAGTGCAGTCATGGTTTGACATCATTTCCATACGGACATCTGGGGCCAATCAAGAAGCTGAATCCAAGCAGCGGAAGCTCAGGTGTCTGAAAGGCTTTCATAATAAAGAAAAATAAACTGGGACGGAGGCAATATGAGATACACAAATGGACGAGAATGCAGAGATGGGAGGCTGCGTGCAAGTCGAGTATACTTGTTAATGAGCTGCAGAAGTCTTGCCAAGCCTCTCCTTATGTTACGCCTCTCTTTCCCTTTTACCCTCTTACCCTCTCTCCCTCTCTTTCTTGCACACACAAATCTACAGTAAAATGCTCCCTGACCCAGAAGTGCCAAGGAATAAGACTGCATTTAGCTGCTGTGGTGTATAATGCACTTTGATCACTTCTGATCAGAATTTGTGACACTTCCCAGCTCTGTCTCTTTTGCCTGTTGGGGATTTGAATAATAAAGGAACAATCTCTTAAAGGTGCTTTTAAATTCTCCATTTCCTCCATTTTGTATTTCAGTGAGCGGCACATCTCCGTCTTTCTGCTATGTAAGTTTATTTGAAGCAGGCGAGGCTTGAGGGGTTTCCAATCTGGGTGAGTCTTTCAAGGTGAAGAGCTATGGCTAAATCTTTAGCTTGTATCACACATGTGTATGTATAATGGCAAATTATTGCTTTTTTCATTGTGTTCTTCATGTCTCCTGTATTTTCTTCTTTTCTTCTTTTGATCCCAAATAACCCAACCTGCCAATCTACTGCAGATATCAGCAGAAGCGAAAACTTTTTTTTAGTAAGACGCTACGGCCACTCAGGCGGTCATAATGAGTGCAATTCCTTTCTGAAGTCTGACTCTGAAAAGTGTAACCTTTATAGGCAACAGACATGAAGACAATAAGCCCACCAGTTTGTTGCTCTGTGCTCTTTTTCTGCCACCTCTCCCTCCCTCGCTTGGATAGAAATACCCACTGAAAATATTCCTCTTTTGCGCTCATATATGGACTCATCCACCACATATTTTTCACTGTGTTCCACACAAAAGGGAGATGAGCAAAAAAGTCTGTACCCAGGAGTAAAGGTAAAGGCTCTACATTTCAAGACGTACAATGTATTCTGATATCTTGGCTTTAATCAGAATTTGCTATAGGTCAACTCCATATTCCTCTGTCTCTATAATTATAGTGCTGGGGGCACACGGCCATGCCACATTATTTCTGTGGTCACCTACTCTCTGGGTGAGTGAGACAGAAATAGTGCTGGTAGGGGAGAGAGCGAGGGAAAGAGAGTTTCACCAGACATAAATGTGCCCCAGTTAGTTTCTTGTCACTTCTTTTTTTTTTTTTTTTTTTTTTATAGAACAGGGAAAGGTCGAGTCGAGACATATTGAACCAACATGGCTGAAATGCCAGAGAGTGCTACTTTCTTCTTACATTCACATTTTGTCTTAAAGGGAAACTAACACATGTTATACAGTAAATGTCCACCTGTACAAAAGGGCTAAAACGGATGAGTCAAATGTCAAAAAAAACATTGCAAATATTGCAAAAGCATTTGCTTATGCGTGAAATCACGAAAGGTCCTTAAAGCTGTTTCTGTTGTATGTACGTACGTGAAAATGAAACAATGCCTCCAAATATTACCCACAAAGCATAAATCCTCTGTGCTGCTTCTCCAAGCATGTCTTTTATATAATCAAACAGGGTTATATTAAGAGAGAAATAACATTTTACCCACATTTTTATGCAATACATAAATGCTGCTCCTCTATTTCAATGTCCTCTGCATAGATCATTTATGGTGATTTCTTGCTGGAAATGGAGCTTTAGCCTAAGTCTGCCAGCATTACATCATGTTGTGTCAGTGATGTGTTTCATGTGACGTTGATATCCGTCTGTGTTTGGATGAGCGTACTGAACTGAAAGCAAATCTCGCAAACCTTGGTTGTGCAGTCATTAATAAATGATTGATTAATATATTATTGATTGTGTGTAGCCATGAATTGCATATTTAAGAACTTTCTACATGGTTCTTGTTTTAAAACAAGTCAGCTGGAAAAAGTGAAAAATTCAGCCTTTCGCTAACCAATTTATAGGGCTGGCATTAATTAGCTGGCTAGCTCCAGTCTGTACTTTAGCTGAAAAAGCCAATAGTTGTCAGCTAGAAACAAGCAGCCTGGTTTTGTTTACAGCTGTGGGAAATTTAAAGACCCACTGTTTCAGCTAGAATTACAGCCTTGTGATTGTATGCTTCCGAAAACCATTTAAGATGCACTTACAGTTTACACCCATGTTTATGAAAACATGGATGCTTCACACATATCTTACAGCTGGCAGCACAGATCTATAAAATCAGCACAGTTTCAAGGTGGGAACACAAGATTAGTGTCAACAATTCAGTTTCTGACCAAACATCTCCCCTTCTGTTCCATTATGACGTTGAATAAGGTGCAGAAAAGTGTTTTTGCAGAACGTCTTGATGTCATAGTGAAGTTTGTCATAATTAGCGAGTCAATTCTTGAGTTTTTGCTAAAAACATGATTTGTGAGAGCACAGCGACTCTGACCTTCCACAACTAAATTCTAATGAGTTCACTCTTGAGTCCAAGTAGACAAACAACTTTGAGAAAATTCCCTCAAGTCCGTCTTGAGTTATTGCTTTCATGAGAACGATGGATGCAAGGTCACATCAACCTTTGACCTATAAGACCATCAAAATCGAATCAGTCCATCATGAGTCCAAGTGGACATTTGTAACAAATTTGACGAAATTCCCTCACGGCATTCTTGAGATATAGAGTTCACAATAATGGAATGGACAGACGGATAGATGGACAAACAGATGTGCAACCCAAAAACATACTGTCTCAGACCTTGGCCACTAACCAAGTTAAAGGCATTAAAATGACTTCAAACATCTACTTGTAGCAAATGTGCCATTGTTATCATTGCAAACGGTCTATGTGCCATGCCAGAATAAAAACTTGATGGACATGGCAACTGTAACTTAGGTGAGCAGTTTCTGAAGAGAATCATTTATCCCACACTCAACAATCAGCATCCAAGATTGGACAAGATGGCCTATTTACTCCCATTAGAGCTGCCCTTCGGTGAAAATCAAGTTTTTAACAATGATAACATGCCCATAAGGCGACTTTTATATGCGACAAAACGTATAATGAGTAAAAAAATTAAAAAAAAAAAAAACACCATGGCTGAGCATTTATGACTTGGAACTGCAGTGTACCAACAGCAGTCTAAAAACACAGATTCAGACCACTCATGTTATCTATTACCGTTTACAAGCAGCGGTTTGTGTGTTTGATGAGCAAACTCAAAGATGAAACTCAAAGCTTCATGCAGGCAGCTGAGGGGCATATTTATAGATCTGTGCATACTAAATGAAGCAAAGGTGTAGAGATATATTTTTTCTACGAAAAAAACTTCTAAATATGTAATTTTGATGGACAGAGATGAGTTCTAAGGGGTTTAATCAGTGCTCAGAGAGAATCTTAAAAGAAAAATACAGGTCAATCCAGAATAACCAGATAGCACAGGTGTTTGGGGTTTTTTTTAACAGAAAATCATTTTTGTCCTTGCCTTTACATATTTTTCTTCAGGCTTTTAAAGAAAAGAGCTTACTCTCTTGTGTGAAGTTGGAACACAATGATTCTCCACCGACACCCAAATGTGAAAACTGTTCTTCACACATTGAGGATATTTTGGACATGTTGGCTTTGCAAGGTGCCCACTTTAAGACACCTAAAAGGGGCTTGTAAAGGGCTTAAATGTTTTTATGAGCGACCTCTCCAACTTTATTTGAAGCCTTGAAGGTTAAGTATCGTGAGCTAACCGTCCAAAATTGGATGTGAACCTAAAACGAGTGCTGTGTCCTCAATTCAAATATGAATAACAAGGTCAGCTGAAACATGAAGAGGTAAAGGTACAGTGAAGATGTCATTCAGAGCAATGACATTGCTTTTGGGAGAACAGCCACACACACACACACACACACACACACCTGTCTTTATGCAAACTATCAAAGAGGCAGGTTTGTGTATGCGGTCACATGCTGACTAACACACACACTCACCACTCAATTAAAGACAACCTGGCCTAATCTTTACCCCTCTAATTAAGCCCTGGTGAATAATGCTTCCAATCTGCCAAGGGTTACCACGCCGACAAACCACTGTTGCTAAGAGACGGCTAGCCTCCAGAAGAAACATGGATACTTAGAGTCATTACCATTCAGATTCTTCTTCATTTATCTAAACAATTGTTTGGATTGCCTCCACTCTTATTTTATTTCATTTTCACTCAGCTAAGACGAGGCCATCACTGTGGGTCATAAATCAATTAATGTAACCATGAAAAAGGCCAAAGATCAAATAGAGAGAAGTCAAGAATATTACATTATGTATTCGCTTTTTTTCTTCTTCATCTTTTTATCACATCAAGTGTGTGGTAGCAGTCAACATCAAACATACTCTGCAAAATAATCCATGCTCCATGTCTTTTTTGCTTCTGCAGTCAGAGAAAGAAGCATCACATTAGGTTTACAAATTTGATTTAAGGATTTGGGGTCTTAAGAGGTAAATTTTCCTCAAAATCTTACAGAGTTGGTTTCTTAACAGCCAAGCAATTGTCCAAAAGAAATGTTCTGTGCTGGGTGCTTAGTGTTAAGCAAGTTTGAGCATTGGAAGAAGGTGCAATCTTGCCCTAGATTAATGGCCATATTCCATGATGAATTTGGTGAGGGTGGCATTATTTCCTTCTTCTTTTATCCACCATGGGGTTTAACGTGAATCATTACTGTATTGTTGCTCTGCTGTAAACACTGGACAAGGTGCACGGTTAAGATGAGTTCATGTGGGGAAGGCGCAACGGGAAAGCGAGAGATCTTTGTTGGAATTGTGTTTTCAAGTCTATATATGGTTGTTGAAGTGAGGACATACTTTTCACAAGCACCACTGACATTCAGACAGCCAGCATGCCAGGGAAATTTTAGAGCCCATTACAAACTCACATTGTGGAAAGGTAAATTGCATTTTTGCCTGGTACAAAGAAAATGGTTTGGGTCTCTATGGTTTATTTCAACAATCAGGACAGGACATTTTTTAGGTTGAGGCCTCCTGGAGGCTTGACAGGCTGTCTGCGAGCCACTGTTACAATCTATGAGTTAGATCCACCCTTTGCTCCTCCATAGCTAGGACCCTTAACCAAAAAAATTGTCTCTTCTAGCTCCAAAACTCATGGTGGCGATGGTTGAAAGAGTGATCTCAGGGTAGCAACATGCATTACTTGATACAGTCTGCAGCAGAGACATAAAATACCAACTTTTTTTCTGGAGACTGGGCTGTTTTTTCAGCACAACTATTGCATATTGCTTTGTGTGACTCACATGTCAAATAGAGTGGTCACAAGGTGCTGTTCCATGAAAACTGGCCTTCGTGTGCCTGTGATCTTGCTTTTCAAAAGAATTAATTCTATCTTCGCTCTGCTTTTCGGGATGAAGTCTCTTTTTTCTTTTTTACTCTCTCAACTGTCAACTTCTTTTGTTTAGCCGTGGGCACACGGTGCTTGAATACTGATGCAATCGCAGCTTCATAGCCACACAGCAGAAGCAATTTGATACTATTGATCCTGAGCAGAATCCATCATCTTGTCATGTGTCATTGTACCAATAATCCTCCCATCTTTGAGAGTCTAACCTCCATTTTTTTGTTTTCTTGAAAAAAAAAAAAATGTCTTGTCTCTGACTATTCATGTTGGGTAACTAAGGGAGAAATAATCTCAACCTTTCCAGGAACAAGCACAATACTGTCTCTGTTGCTCTGCACGTTTACACTGTTTCTTACTGAATGCAGCTGCTCTGCTGACCTCCTCTCCTCCCCGGCAGAGAGAGAAAAAGATTGAAGAAAGCACATACGACCTCTAGCTAGAAACTCCCTACCGAGCTTGATACGAGTTTTTGCTGACTATTCAGAGTGCACATCCGAACACTTCTTTCCTCTTCTAGTCAGACTGAGAGACAGCATGAGACCAGTCGAGGAAGAATAAAGGATTATAGACAAAGCGAGCTGGGCTTCACGAATTGAGAACTGTCGATTCACTCACTTAAGGTATTATTTGCCTTATCAGAAGGATTGGAAGCTTTGGCTCTGTGCACCTTTTGGGAAAATCTCTCTTTCCAACCAAAGCCTTCCATTCAGCCATCACTTGGTGATTTACAATTTCCTGCTAAAGACGTTCCTGAATGAACATTTCATGCCTTCACGGAGATAGTCTACCAATTAAGATAATTTGTTTTCTTTTTAAGATTTAGCTTTATTACACGGTGTTTCACAGCATTTGCCATGTTCGGGACCTATCTGAGCTATTTCAGGAGAGCAAATAGACCATTGCTTGGGAAGAAACCTATCCTTTACAAAGAATGACAATATAAATCATGAGTACAATAGATTGGTGCCATTACACGTGATGGGACAAGGACCAGCAAAAAGGTCAATGGAGTACGATTCAACCACTGAGAGAGCTGAGATTAAATGAGCCAGAGAAAATGTGTCAGTTTCAGCTATTTCCCACTCGTTTCCTTGACTATGTTTGTGTGTGCAGAACGTGACTCCTGTGTGTAATTCAGCAGAAATGTGAAATGCAGTCTAAGTTGTCTTAATCACGCAAACCAAAAGTGTTATAATGATGCGTAATGGGCCAATCAAAGTCCTGACCCCGCCACAGATGATGAAAGACACTACACACATATTTCAAATAGATAAAAGACACACCCAAATGATGCTGGCTGAGCCATTAGCTGCTCCTATTAACTCATTGTAATTTGCCCACAGTTATAAATGCATACAAGCTCTTTCCATCTAACGCTCTGAAACACAACATTTCAGAGTATTTGCTCAACTGTGTAGATGCAACCGCGCACAGAGAAAGGGGCAGGCTCATTTTTCCCTCTCTGTCAGTGCTTACATGTGAGATGTCTCTGCTTATGTGAAATCCTCCTCACACTACAAGAATAGGAGCATTTGTAGTTGTGTGGCAACACTTTCCATTCTGAGAAAAACAAATAACTTTTGCTGAAAGAAAAAGCGAAAAAGGGAGAAACCAAGATAGAAAATAGCAGAATTTTAAAAGGGTTTCCAGGGTTTTTATATCGAATACGTATTAGATAGCAAGCAAATGCACATAATTATGCATAATCCCCCATTTGCAAACACTTGAACAGTGGTTGAATTTACAGTAGATCACAGGTTATCGATGGTAGTGGTGAGCCTACTGTACAGAGTAGTGCTGCAATATGAGAAAATGAAAGAATTAATAATTTATAAAGCCACATTGATGGTTACATAATATAACCCCAGTTCCTAGTTCTAGCCTATTGATCAAAGGTGTAAGATCTCCAACAGGGCTCCATTGGTTTCCAGTAACTTGATGTGGCAACTCTCCTCAGGAGTCTACACTTCTCATTGTGAGGGGTCATCGCTCAGGATGGTGTGAATACTGACACAACGGGCTTCCTCTAAAGAAATGTTCCTTCCACCAGCACTTTGAGTGCTCCAACAACAGAGCACATGCCCCTAGCTAGTAGTGAAATACTCACACCACAATGTGGGCCTCTGAAAGGGAACAGAAGAGGTGAATTACGATCTCAACTGCACTGCATGGTAGCACACTGAGGACTAGTCCAAATCTGAAAATGTAGGGCAATTAAAAAATAAATAAAAGCAACAAGGATTTGCCCTTTGGCCATTTCCCTTTAAGTGTCAATAGACAGGCCCTTGGACTTATTTCAACAGTCAGTAGCTATAACCTCAAAATATATTTATTATTTTTATTTTTAATCAGAAAGAGCTTAATGCCGAGTAGGAATGAACATCGATAAATCTGAATTGGTACTTTGGCGCATACTGACATAACTGCAATAATTTGTGCAATAATTCAACTGTGCAGTACTCTGGCATTAATACTGCATTTACTGTGCAATTTAACTAATATTCTTATACAGTCCTTTATGGGATTCTTTTTCATATTTACCACACTTACAGATCTATAAATAATTTTTTGTTTACACAGTAGCTATACAGGATATTGTGGTATGATACACATTTGCACATATTACTTATATTTATTATTTATGTAATTTCTCTCAATATATTTGTGTTATTTACTGTATAATAATGCACATATTTTCACATCCTTTTTAAGATTTTTCTTATATTTTCTCTATTTTTATGTATATAAGTGAAATTGTAACATGAACCAATTTCCCAAAACACAGCCTCAGATTGTCAAAAAAAATCAGGAACATCGCCTCTGATTGGTCTACAGACTCAACCTAAGGCATCATGGTTGGCTAGAGGAGGGCTTACAACAAAAAAAAAAAAAAAAAAGCAAAGCTCACATGCAGTGTTCCAAATATATTTCATTAGTAAGGTTATGTCAAATGAGACATCATCGACCTCAGAGCTCACATTTTCATCAGTCCTATTTAAAAGTCTGAGACTTGTACATGTAGCTCAGCTCAAAAAGCTGCAGCAATACAATACGCACGTTTATTTCTCATTTGGCCAATTGGACAACTGCATGAAGCAAGCTGGCAAATGTTAATGTTGAGCCATAATATGTTTTAAAACAAAAGCTAATCACTGAAATTAGTGCTTTATATCTCTAGTAATGTTGTAGCCATTTGTTTCTGAGAGATGTTCAGGGTGGTATATGCTTTAAACATGCAAATGAGGTCTGTGTCTACTTTTTGAATGGTCTGGTACCAGTTGGTAATTACTGGATACAAGGTGATTACCATGCATGTCTTCCACAGCTGTGCAGCAAATGAAATATCTAGGGTAGACGTGCATTCACATACATATATACATTCCCGTGCACACACATATAAACCACTGTTAAGCACGGGATGTGAGACATTCATCACCATCTGCTCTGCAATCCATGCGTCAAATTGACTTTATTGATGACGCCTAACAGCCTCAACTGCCTTGCAAAAAATGTGATTTCTCCAGCAAACATTTGCTCATACATCTATTCAACAAGTTGACATGAATGTCACTGGATGCTAAGAATGTCACAGACGTTGTTGGAGCAAGTGACAGTTCCATCAAAAACCTTTCACACGTGGGCTTAGATTGCCATCACCGTCTTAAAGAATATTGTATTTTTCACGTGTGGTTTGATCAAGGTCAAATATTTACCCGGGAAAGTTTACTTTTTCCTCTAAGCTTCATGACAAAGCAGAAAAAAAGAGTCTGTTGAGCATAAAAAATGATTTAAATGACAATCAGGTAGTGAATAGCAATTCATGACATCCTAAGTGTTCTGTTAATGTTATGTTCTGTATTTACACTGCCACTCTGACTCCTGACACCTCCAGTAAATCTCCATGGACTTCTGCCCTCTCATGATACATATACATTAGGGATGCAACAATTCACTCAACTCACGTTTCAATGCGATTTACGATACTGGGTTTACGATAGTGGGTTCACGATACGATTTTCTCATGATTTTTTTTTTTTAAATTCAAAATGAGATTACAGAAAAATTATGACTGAAAAATATTCCCACCCTCTACTGTTCAAAAAAAAGTATCCTGGTTCATCTTTCATTTCACTTATTTGAATCTCACATATTTTGTATTGATTTTTAACTGCCTCGCAACACATTGTTACATCCTTAATATACATGCCATCATCACACTTATTTTTTATTTCTAAGGTCTTATATTGTCACTCTCACAAAGAGAAACACTACAATGTCTGACAATGTGAAATCTTAGATTAATGCAGAGAAAGATAAGTCATTGTAAAGGTTCAATTTGGTCCAATTAGATACAGTCTATAATAACTCTGGAAAAGAAAAACCTTGTCACAGCCTGTGAAAACACTTGGAAGTCCTCATATTCTTAACAACCACTGCAGAAAATATAAATACACTCACCTCAGTGTTACCCAGGGATGCAAAGACATAATCAACAACATGAAATGTGTCCCTAATTGGACAGCAAGAGGTGAACTGACATGTCTTCTGTATGCACATGTGAAACACCCAAGAACCTGCCAGTTTACTATATTTATAACGACTGTCGAAAATCTATCATTATCTTGTTTTTAAATGAGACACTAACATTTCAGAGGAAGAAACTATTTCTAACCTGCTGACCAAAATCACACAGGAACAGCTAATGGAGCTAGTTTTGGATTATTCATGATTTCGTGGTTGCTTTGCCCTTTACAGTGAAAAGTGCTTCAGCCAGATATGCACCTTACCTGAAAAAAAAGGAAGGTAGCGTAAATGATACCTGTGCTGCTGTACGGGCTAAGAAAATGTCAAAGCAATTATGGATGTTAAGAATGTGCAGCAACCCGGTTTGGGCTGAATGTCAGTTAATGAACCTGACACAAAGGTTTACTTTTACAGCCGCATCTAATGCCTTAAAGTATTAGTTTCGTGTTAGAAAATGAACAAAATACAAGGTACATGGTTTTAGAACCAAAATGACACTCAAAATAAATTAAAGATTTTCTGTTAAATAAATGACTTAAAAGGAGAGGCTGAATTCTTGCTTGATCTGGTTTAAAGTGACAGTAACGTAAGTGGATTCAGAGGTGTGTAGACAACAAGTTAATCTGAATGAAACTTTACCTTTAAAACACACTACGGTCACGACTCCCTCACCGGTCACATAATACATCTAAAGGGTTGAAAATTTTTCCCCTTTCATGAAATACCTAATAGTTTTGCTTCTTCAGGCTCATAAAACTAATCACATGAAACTATGTGAAGGAAACATCACTTATTCAGTGCACAGGTTCATTCTTGATCTCGGGAAGAAATAAAAGCTAACTCAACATTCACTTGCCATATATTATATTAAAGTATGGACATAGCTAGTGTGACATATCCAATTAGTTTATGAACTCCTGTTTTGAAGCCTCAAGTTAGGCAATTTGGTTGTTGTCATGTTGATTTTTTTGGAGCTGGAAGTCCCCATACTTGAGCGTGAGCTCGAGCTGCCGATAGGCGAAGATGGATCTGACTAAGAAGCCGAGGACAGTTTTCGCAAAGAGCCTGTCACTCAAAGTGGCCCACCCATAATTATGCGAAACTTTGAGTCTTACAAAAGTGTAAATGGGTGAGCCGCCTTCTTCACCACTGTGAAGAAGGCGGTGAATATGTAACTATGGCTGTGTGTCACACAGCCATAGTTACATATTAAGGTCATGTGATAACAACTGAACAAGTTCCTCTCACTAAGGAGACCATGGGATTCAGTCAAAAGCTGCATAAAAAGCTGGTAAATGATTGCCTGGGTCCAAACTTGATATCCTTCCAACCCTTCGAGTTGACTGATTTGTCTGGTATTGTTAAATGAAACAGCAGATTCTTGGTAAAAGTTTAAAAAACTATCCAGTGCCACGGGATGATTAACAGGCTGTGCGCAGTAACCAATGAAGAGTAATAACAGTGGTGAGCGTTATAGACTAAACAGATGCCGCTACTGCTGCTCCACTCTACTCTTAGTATGTTGGCATGTATGAGTGTCGACTTAAAATGATGTTAGATTTAAGCGTATATGTTGGTTGCTAGTGAATGGTTGGGGAAAGCTGAATCTCCCTCCCTAAAAGTGGAAAACGGAGTGGGACTGGAGTGTAAGGAGATGACAATTCTGTCTGGGTTCGAGGAAGGTACTTGAACCTCGAGTCTATGGTATTGAATAATCTTCCTGTGCATATGGGGAGTTTGCTCAGTGGATTGGATGGTAATTCGCTTGAAAGAACAGCTAGATATATTGTGTATACAAACTGTTATCAACTAATGTTTCCAAGTTCAAGTATGAGCTTTCCATTACGAGACTGGGGCTAGATCATGGCTAAACTACAATGCCATCTGCCAGTGGAGACATACAGATTATTTGATCTATGTCATTGAAGAGCAGCAAGCACCACCAGCCAGACAAGCTCTTATTGACAGGAGCGACGCAGTCAATAATTCTGATGAAATCAGTTTCTGAAAATCGAGCCAAACCTTAATTTCTCCAATTATTCTCCAATTATCTTTAAGGCATTTGGCAATGTTTTCATGAGCATGTTCTTATTTCTTTCATTAATGTTTGCCTGTGTTTGAAACTTTTAACCAAATAATGTTTTTTTGTTTTTTTTGATGGATGTAATACCCTCAGTATGGTTGAGCAAAGGTTCAAATTAATCATGTTCAACTCAGTCCAAGATTCCATAATTAAACAGAAATAATCAAAATTTAAAATGCATGGTCAGTTGCTTCTAAAGTAGGATAAGCTGTTGTAGACACAGACCTATTCCTGGTTAAATTAGCAAAAAAGAAGCCAAAAAGGTTACTGTACTGCCATCATGATTATTATATTTTAGTAAAAGCTGATATAATCTTACATTTCAGTTACTTGGGCCGCAAAAATGTGAAATAAAACTATGTGCAAAGAAAAACCCAGGGGGTTTCTTTACAATGCGATCTTGTTTATGGGTTTTTCTTCCTCAAACAAGAAAATACATACAAGCTCATGGATGCACACATATATGTAAACGATATTCTCATGCAGACTGTAAGTGTATAGCTCACTGTTTGTGAAAGGTAATCTCTGATGCAGAGATGAGTAGCATCTCTAATGGCATCTGTAGGAACGTATGAGGAAATTGCGACGCTGACTAAGTTGAACCCCCCGTAAATAAATAAATAACTAAAACGCATCAGCAAAAAGCAGAAATGATGTACTTATTCTTTGATCATTGCTGGAATGAATTCACCAACATTCACATTCTCAAGTGCTATGTCATGCCAGTTCTGCTTGACTAACATTTTTTTTTCCTGAAAAGTGCTTGCTTTTATTACCATATTAGTCTACATTATGATGAAAGAGTGTGTGCGCACGTTGCAGAATGTGTGAACCTTCTTCGCTACAGACCGCCTGCTGCAATCTCATCGTAATACAGGAAATGCATGCTGCCTCACACCCTGATAAAGCTCTCTCACACACTCACACTCACACTCACACACACACACACACACACACACACACACACACACACACACACACACACACACAGGCATCTGCCCAAGCACCTGTAGAGGTTTTTAAGCTTTGCCAGCTGCCCGGCCAGTCCAAGCACACAGTGCCAGTGCCTGTCATAATCTACAATGCCACCGCACAGAGACACATTTAAAGCTGGTCTAATGCATGTGTGTGTGTAAACAGGACCAGTTCCATAAGAATAGTAACATACTTGTGCTTTGGAAAAATCCTTCATTGTGCACCCCTACACCCCTTTGAGGAAGAGGGCAAGTAATTGCTTTTGCTTTTAAAAATAGAGATTCGATCTTGCTTCCCATATAGAAGCTAAGAGTAAACACTTAATCTAAGAGGCTTTGGTGAGGGAAAAAAAAAAGTTATTCCCATAACTCCTTTTTGAAAGGGAGTCTATCCTTTTGCTTTCACGCATGCACTCACACCCCCTTGCTTTGGCTCTGTTATCACAAAGAGACACACACACAGTGGGGGATCCTGTTCGTATTCTCCATATTTTACTGCCACTTCTCCCTCCTCACGCCTCACCTCTCTATATGTTTTTATATGTTATTCTTTA
This sequence comes from Plectropomus leopardus, assembly GCF_026936395.1. Taxonomy (NCBI): domain Eukaryota; kingdom Metazoa; phylum Chordata; class Actinopteri; order Perciformes; family Serranidae; genus Plectropomus; species Plectropomus leopardus. The sequence continues at coordinate 16,819,970 of NC_142192.1, read as the reverse complement.
TTATTCCTTGTTCTGTTTTCCTCTTATTTGAGTCCAGAAAACTTTTCTCATCTGTTTGCACCCCTCCTTCTTTTCTTCCTCCTGTTTCTCTGTCACCTGTCTATGCGTCTCTTCTTTTCTCTGCCTCTCTGTTTGGTGCTCTGCCCAGGCAATGTTTCACTTTCTATTTAGATCTCGGGCATCCCCTCTCTCCCTGTGTTCCTTTCCATTCTATCACTTGCCACTTCTCTTTCTCTTTAGAAAAAACACAAAAGTCAGAACCCAAAATGAGCATACTACACTACCATCGGAGATGTTTTTCTATTTCACAATAAAAATGAGAAATTACTGTTTGTTAATTGAAGTTTAATGGGAAATGTGAAAGTTAAAGTACATCCACTTTTTCATCGGGGATGACAAATATTTAATGAAATTTAATTTCTGTTTCCACCAAGACTTTGTATTTGCCTCAAAGCCATTCATAAAAATGAACCTCACATTCAACCCTTTTTTGATTTAGAATCTCGCTCGCGGCATAAAATTCAAAGAATTTCTACTGTGATCTCTTATCAGTTTTTGATAGTGGAGAGAAAAAAAAATACCATTCTACAATTCTGAAAGGTAGAATAATAATCAAAGCCTGGTGTTTCAGCGTGTGATTTGGGAAGAAAAATGGCCATTTGAATATTTCCATGACAACTAGACATGTCCATTTGCTGAGGAAGATTATATGATATGATCAAAGGCTCCATAAAAGCTACTGGGTGGACAATGTCGTCAGATTTTCTTTGTCAGTGAAAAGTATTGTCTCAAGAATGCAATTATTTTTGTATTTTATAACTATATATTGAAAATGTAATGGAAATCTGTGGGTAGTGTTGGTTTAAGGACAAAAACAGTATAAAGATCACCACACAAAAACATTTGTTGTAATACAAGTGTAGGTAATCGTCAGTTTTGATGTGCTAACATGCATGTTTTATAGTGCATTAGCATTACATTCACTCATTTTTTTAAATTATTTATAAGGATCCCTGCAATGTTCTTTTAATAACTGTGACACAAATGTATACTGTGCAACACTTTCACCATCAAAAAAAAAAACAAGACAATTGGCAACACTGTTTCTTAATGACCTAAAGCGTATCTCTTCTGGACTACAATGTCTTGGTAGTCATCAGCTAATATATACTTCAAAACTACTACATCTGCAACAAGCAAATATTGGCTGGCTCTACTGTCTTTCATGTTCATGTCTGCGAGACGAAATGTCAATCCATTCTGTCTTTACAAAGAAACAAAGGCACTGTTTTCAAATTCCAAGAACAGACAGATAGAGGGGTGTCTTTCTTGAGTCAACTCTCTAAATATTATTGACATCGGCATGCTGAGCACATTACCAAACAAAGCCAAGAGCTTCACTTTGTAATGGTCCATGATCAACTGACTGAATGAATTAGCTAATAAATAAAAGTGATGGTTGTCGTCTCAGCCAGCAATATCAGAGATTTCCTGTAAGTCTATTAGTTCTGGGAAGACTGATTATTTTCACAGTATCAGTTCCCTCAGATTGATACATGTAAATGAATCATACCTGTCAGATCTTATGACTTATGATACTTTTTGCAACATATGGTGTAAGTTTCTCTGTGACACTCCGTTATAGTACATTCAAGTCCGACAGCATTACCCCAAAAAAAAAAACAGGGTGTGGGTGAGTGGGAAAAGTCAAGGAATCATGAGCATTCGGATGTGGCTGACCCAGTACATACTGAACAATAAAAATATAATACAAAAAGATTTATTTATTACTTACTACTTCACTTACTACAACCTATTTGTCTCTAAACCGCTTTCTTCTTTACCCGCGTCTCTTTCTCTCTCCCCCGCACCATGACGACGGCCCGTGCGCTCCCTGCCAATGGATCCATTTTAAACACTCTTATCTTCCCTCTCTCTAAACAGCATCATTCACATTTTCCCTAAGATGAATATATTCACTTCTCCACCACGATCCTGCCTTTCCTCATCATCTATCTATTATTTCCTAACCACCTCCCACCCATTCTCCACCTCCTCATCTCTCCTCTTGACCCCTCCATTCACCACTGCGTCACCACGCCGCCCAGCAAAGCCAAACTTCCAGCAGAGCTGGCCTCATGACTGGGGCAGGGAGCTAGCCAAGAGCACTGGCCCGGGACCAGAGCTGCGATCCTGGGCGGCCCGTGCCCAGATTAGCCCCTCCTCAGAGTGGCACTGGAGCTCCCCTGTTCCCTGGGCTCCAGCTGGAGGAGAGGAGATTAGAGCAAGAGGGAGGAGCAGATTGAGACACTGGAGATTCCAAAAGCCGTTTTTAGACCGCCTGTGAAATTGGATAACAGATTACTCTCAAATGTCCTCCTAACACTTTATATTAAGTAGAACTAATAACATTAATCTAATAAATTGCCAAATACTTCAGTGGTGCTTTGAAGGGAGAGCAGGGTGGATTCAAACTGGGTGTGTTCTCAATCTCGTCACCAGGCAGCACACACTGTTGCTGTTTTGTGTTGGGGTTCGCCTGAGTTGTGGATGGGCTTTGTTGGTTTTTGTTGGAATTTTTTTTTTTTTTTTTTGACATCTTCGATCTAAAGCTGCACTAATCAATATCAGCATTAATCCAAACAACAATGTATAATATAAAATGTGTTGCTCAGAGGGACAAAACCACTAAAAATATCACCCAACAGCAGTTTTGTCCATTCTGGTTCACTGTTTTGGTTTCCAGGCCTGCAGACTTTGCTCTCATGAACACACTGCACGTTATTTATTAAACTGAAAAATGAAAGTTTTTTCTTAGTTTACATAATACTTTTTTTGCAGCTTTTTTCCTAGTGTTGAATTTAAGCTAACATCAATATAAAATGAAAACCCCCAAAATAATTAAGAGCAACAAAGTAAAGGGGTTAAGAGCAGTTAAAATCCATGCTGCAATTAGCATTAAGTACCTCTTTATAGAGATTTTGGGCCAATGAGAATCTCGTAACACCTGAGCATTAATCCCCACATAGTACACTGATCACAGGCTAAAGCCAAAAACACCTACTGCACTCAAATTTATCAAGCTCCAATACATACCGTTTTGTTACAAGTGATAGGTGACATAAAAACAGAAGCTGCTAGCATGAGATACCAAGCTTTTCTGGCTTTCAATTTATTTTTTATTAAATTTTTCTAAATTTTGTCACAGCTCCACAGTGAGAAACAAGTTGCATCAGCCCAAGAAAAGTAAGAGTGACACATACCCGTTCAGGCAACCACTCACACAGTCAATCTAATGTTGGACTCAAAACACATGCTTGCGCCACATGTCTTGCCTCCCACAGGCGCAGCATCACCTCATCCGCAGCCTTCTCCCCTTCCACAAGAACTAATAAGAGGTGTCAGAAGAAACACCTCCTCATTTTTGTGGGTAATAATCATATACTGGAGCAATCATGTCATGCTATAAAATTGGATTCTGCTTGGGTTTATGTGTGCGTGATGCATCCTGATTTGGTTTACAGAAAAGTCACTGATTCCAGGGGGTCCACAGGCCAAATCAATATGGATTCTCTAGTTGGGCAGATCGATATGGAGAAGCAAAGGTTAACCTTCCTCAGACTGCATGATAGCTCTCTGCTAATATCTAGTACACCTTTAACCTTTGGCATGGCATCATTCACTGCTGCTCACAGTGGTTTGCCCCTGTTAAACCAATCGCAACAGCCTCTCCCTTGAGTTGTGACTATCTTTCACTATCTTCAGCATTATAGCTATTGTATCATCTACCCTCTGACACACACTTACACATTCTCATTTCTAAATTTGGCACCATTTCTCACAAATGTTTTATCATTATTGCGTTGTCAGGGCTGTGTGGCTCTACTGTTGATTGCTGGTAATATTGGTGATGTAGGAATTAAATTGCTGCAGTAGCTCACCCGTGATAAGAGCATCAGATAAATGTGTCTAAATCTACTTGATGGATCTCATAATGTGGTAGATTATTTTACACCATCCATCACAAGCTGTGCTTATGACTAGAAAGTTCTTCTTTGCAACCATACGAAGAAAGAAAGAAAGAAAAATGAGAGGCACAGCGATCGAAGAAACCAGCATTTCTGAGTACACTGTGACACTGTTGCTCTTGAGTTGACTCAAGTGCTGCACTTCTAATAACTCAGCAGGATCCTTGATGTTCTGTAAGGTATTTATAGAGAACCTGCCAGGGGCTCGTGTTTTGTGCAGTTTCAATCAAGCAGTCTGATTGGTCAAAGACTAAATCCAACCCTGCAAAGTGACGCAACCGTATACTGCCATTATTTTGAATCACGCCTCCCCTGCACATGGGACTTTTATCAACACCCACAGTATTTGCACATAACATGCTATAATAGTGTGCATTTAGTAAATGGTTACAACTATGGTTATCATAATATGACATGCGATTGTTTCCATTATTGCCCCCCCCCCCTCCGCTGACTCGAAACTTTTCCATTTCTATCTCTAAAAAGTTGCCCTAAATGGCAGAAAAAATTGGATGTCAGCAAACAACATTATTGATTATAAGATTCTTGTGTGTAGAATTCAAGTAAATCAAGTTTGACATCCACAAATCATATTTCCAGCACAATGAATTTTGCTAATGCATTATAGGTAGTTGTCCTAAATTGTATGTGAAAGTAAGTCACAGGAGAAAAGGTTAGATAAAAAACATTATAAAAGATGGGTGACACTGAAACAGAGATTTACTGTAGTCATGGCCAGACCTGAGGTACTAGTACAAAATCTGATGCTGGGTGAAAGCACAAAATGATGAATTTATGACCTGCTGTTATACTCTTACATCGATGTGTTCACATATATCTTATTGTTGAGCTATCATAAAGTTGATTCAAGCTGAGATTTACTTTGAATTGCCTTGCTTAAAGTTTAGATTTCAGCAGAAGTCTGGTATAATTCACTACCTGCAGAGACTCCTGTGACAACACATTACTACTCATAGCTGAAGCTAAATAAGGCAGCTGACATTAACACCTGAAATGCTGTCAGAGCCAAAGCACAATAGCTGGCCACCATGCTGATTATAAGTGGTGGCAAGATCGACTGCAATGTGTGCTTTAGGAAGGCATCTATATTTCTATGTATCTGTGGATATAACACAAAGTTATCGGCTACAGCCGTTTCCATTTTCTCCCAGTTTGGATGTCACAAGGTTTGCAGAGCATACACACCAGAACACTGAATTCTCACTGAGTCATAGCAGTTTAATCCTATCAGATGTTTGTGCTCTGTCTCCTCTGCCGGAAAGGCTCTGACTGACTTCAAACATAATCAAAACTGGTTTTATATGTTCAAAATGACAAAACAAAACAAATCTTAACACGACAACTGTTTTTAGTTGTTTATCAAAGATGGATTACAATGTTTTGCTCCTTTGAATATGTTCGATTATGATTGTCACCCTGCACCGTCTTTGGGAGTACAAATCTTTCAAGTGACTACAGACGTAACATTTCCTTTAATTTGCTTGAATCCACCCCTGGTGTATTTCATGAAACTCAAGGACCTACTGTATGTGTTCAATTAATTTTATTCCTTAGTTTGCCAAAGAACACAAAAATATAACAGAGGCGAGAACAGGAACTGTGATGTCGTAATCAAAGGCAACTGGAAAGCACATTTGCCTGAATATTTCTCTACTGATCCAAGGAGAAAAGAAAAAACGAAGAATTGGATTGTTCTATTGTTTGTGAGGCACACATACGTGCTGGCTGTCAAGGTCAGAAAAGAAAAAAAATCAGGCATTTAAGGAGGTTGTGCGTACATGAGTATTGGCTCACAGCTTTGGTTTTACTGCTGTAATGGATGATTCTGGGAGGGTTTCAGCTGCACGGTTGACGTGGTTAGCAGCCTTTAAAAAGAACTGTGACGCACTACACAAAACCTTCCCTTGACTTTTAAACAGCCAATTATTTAAAAGGAAGTATATGGGTCTACTAGTGTGGGAGAGAGGAAGAGAGAAAGGGACATAAAGAGGTTAAGAATATGTGTGGAAAAGCAAAAGCAGCTCCAGCCATACAATCACAGAAAATGACACATGACATTTGAAACTCAATTTGTTCCATATAGCAGTCCTTACTGTAAATTACCAAACCAATCACCCATAACCACTTCTTTTCCCTCCTTTTCTCTTTGCAGGCAACACATGAAAGCAAACCTTCTTCAGCATAGCCCTTCATAAAGTCAGTTGCATATTTCAAGGGCAAAAGCCACATGTGACCTTGAGATGCACTCCATGCATGAGAGGTGAAATTAAATCAATGGGTTGTAGCTAATGGAGCCAGTAAGAAGATTCCAGAGAAGTGGCGTTAATACAGCTGGCCTTTCGTTTGACACCTTTTATCTCCAGTGATACTATTCTAAGTTTATTTCTGGTAACATATACCTTTCTTTAACCAAGTGTCCTATAGATTAAATAAAACTCTTCGATTAAATTGCAATTAGTTTAGCCTGCATATTTCTTTTTACCTACTTCACATATTACAGAGCTGAGATCTGCACTGAAGAAGCCGCAGATGTCTGAGAGGATGCAGACAATATGGTCAGTCTGTTCTGCAGCGAAGTTCAGTTTTATAACACAGCTCAGTCTGAGGCAAGTAAATAAGGCTCTATTTATATAGCACTTTTTGAAGCACAGTTACAAAGTGCTTCAGAAACAAACACAAACACAAAAAGTATAAATCAGTGAGCAAATCAAGTAAAAATAAATTACAATATAAAACACTGCACAATGAGAGAGACCAAACTAAAACAAACCAAGCTATAAGACAGGAATAGAGGTCTATATAAAGGTTTTTCCTACAAAGGTGGGTTTTAGAAGCTGATTAAAATGTCTAAGGACAAGGCAAATCTTATAGATTGAAAAAGATGATTCCAGATCTGCTTTTGCTTTGCGGTTGAAATAGAGGATGTAGTAAAGGCAGTGATTTCAGGATAGGAGTTGTACAGAAATAAAATATGGAACGAGGATATCAGAACTGTATCTCGGGGCAAGGTCAAGCAGTGCCTTACTGTATATGTAATCAGCAGGATATTGAAGCTTATTCTGAATTTTAAGGTGAGTCAATGGGGGGATGCAAGAACAGGTGTAATATGTGACCAAGAAGTAGTTCTAGTTAATTACTCGACGGAAACATTTTGGACCAACTGTAAAGTTTGTGGACTAATAAACTGATCAACTGCTGGGGCAAAGTTAACAGGTTCAATTAAAAATAATATCTTTTGTCAGGGTTTAAATGGAGGAAATTAAAAGACATCCAGATTTTGTTGGTGGCTAAGCAACCACATTGGGAAGACAGTTGATTTAGGTTATTGGGTTTGGCAGAGAAACAGATGTGCATATCATTGATATATGCGCATATCATAAAATCGATTCATCAGTGCATTGCAATATGTTTTTTGCCAATTCAATATCAATTCATAAAACCCTGAAAAAAGTTTATTTCCGTTGTAATGACGTCCTACTCCCGTGGGGGCAGCGTGAGCACCGCCAGAGTGTGATTGACGATGTTCAGAGGCCCCGCTTGACCCCCAAACAACATCTGTTGTTCATTAAAATGGCAACAGTGGTGCGAGTTAGCGGTGTGTTAAAGTCAGTGCCGACAACATTAAAAGACACAAAGTCGATAGCAGTTAAGTTGTGGGTGAGCCTTGTGCATCAGTGTTAAAACACCGCAACAATACGACGAACCTACATAGCCATTTGAGCCAACACCGTGCAGATGTTTTGCCACCTGTTGCTAACGCTAAAGCTGTGGATCACACACAAATGCAGGTTGACAAATCCTGCATAAATGTTTATTACTTATAAGTTCCGCTCAGGCAAAAATGTGCACTTTTCTGTACTTTAAATTTATTTTAGTTTTAATTTTTATTTAATAAAGAATAATGTAATGGTAAAATACGTTTTGGTGTCAGTTTGTTCTGAATAATGCAGGCTTTATTGAACAAATATCAGAAGGTATTCTAATGAACTATCTGGGTATTTCTGACATCAGCCCACATAACTGAATTGATATCGAAAGCAACTGGGTCAATATCGAATTGAATCGAAATCGAATCGTGACCCAAAGAATCAAAATTGAATAGAATTGTGAGGTTCTTGACAATACCCAACCCTACAAAGTTTTGGAGAAATATGTATTCAATATGGATGTTCCAGTCATGGTTTAGTCTTAATGTATTCGTGCACAGAAAATAATAAAACTGTTCCCATCTCAACTTTGAAAGAAAATCAGCTATACCTCCCTGCCCTAATCCATTAAAACCAGATGTTTCTGCAGTGTTGTTGTAATCTAATCTAAAAGATCTTATCTGAAAATCATATGTGATGGTTAAGCTCCATACTTCCCTCTACGCGACTGTGTTGATGGTGATATCAAAGTGCGTGACACACTCTGCCCTGTCCTTGATCTCGCATCGACGAGGGGATTGAGTCATCCCTTATGACATGTAAGAGACTATAAAATGTTGGGACAAGGCGCCTGTGTCAATAATAAATAGATTTGTCCATTTAGTGCAAGAGTGATAAGATGTTGTAACTCCTTTCATCTGTCTTGTTTTCTCTTTCCATCTCCTTCTCACACTGCCTTTTCTTTAAATCACAGAGGTCGGATTGCGTTAGAAGAATTAGCTGAAAGTGAAAGGGGAGGCTTGACTCGCTATGCCGAAAGCAACCAGTCTCTGACAGTAAGACTCAATATTTAACACCTCGGCAGTCATCTGAGGGATGGATCACATCAAACTGAAGTGGGAGAAGAACAGAAAGAGAATTAAGGAAATAACAAAGCTGAGGGAAGCAGACACTTGCCTGTTGGGATTTTAAAACTAGAGCTGCTAATGAAAGAAATTGAAACAGCGGCAAACATGAGCCTGCATATCTGAGACAGGGTGTGAAAACTGTGCATTCACATGGGAGTCTGCAAAAGTTGACGGCGGTGCACTGGTGTCCATGATGATGCCTGTGTTCATACGACTTCACTGCAGTGTAGCTGATGTATGAAAGAGACGTGGCGCCTCCATGAAGCCAGCCATGAAATTGTTCTGAACACAGAGGCCTTAAGCACTCTTACACACACACCACAATTGCCTCTGCATACACTTACACACGCAAATGTAGTCAGAGGGACAAGAGAATGCCTTAGGAGATGAAAAGAGGACCTGAGGATATTAGTGAAGCAATGAGAGCTGACCTTCCCCACTCAGGAAAGCAATATCCATCTGACACAGAGCAGAATGTAAATCCAAAGCCTCGGTATTAACTTGGCAGCTTCAGCCATGTGCTGTTTAGCCTACATGGGCATTCCCATTTATTCAGACGTCTATTATAAAACTGATTTCGCTCTACTTTACTGCTGCCTGCATGCAGCAGATGGATGCCAGAGATATTTAGAAGCTAATGAAAGCCGAATATACCCAATAATTGTCCACACGTGTGAGCAGCTTTCCTGATTTACATTCATTCTGGAGATTTTCTTTCTGACACTATTTTTCTGATTTGTGCGCTGAAGAGAATAAAAAGTTAAATTGTCAATTGACCCTTCACTGAGCCCCGCCTTTTTTTCTTTTTTTTTTTTGTTAGCTGCTACTACTCCGTCAGGCTGTCGGAGCTAGCATTGAGCCCACATTATCACTAACTGCACTCCCTGATGTAAATGTTAATTTATTTCAGAGAAAAGCAGACAGAATGGTCAACATTATGTATTTGAAGAATATATCCAGGATGTCAAATTGAGTCAGCAGCAAAAATGGACTTAAAAGATAGAAGCTAAGGCCTACAGATCACAGTGTAAAACTGAACAACCACATTACTTGGCGATCAAGACAGAAGCCAACAAAATTAAAAAGAAAAACCAGGACTTTCCACACACTCCTTTACTTGTGGCACCCTGCCATGGTCAAAATATCTGCTGCAATGTATTGATTTTATATTTTTTAAGCTGGACCGTTCATTAGGAGTGCTATTAGACCATATACATAGTGTTCTGTTAATCATTCGCCACTCTCTTGGAGCGCAGAGTGTACTCTGGGCACAGACAGAGCAGTAGAAGGCTAGGTGCAGATAAAGTGAAACATAATTGTTAATTGCGCTTGGTCAAAAAGTTTGCATTCCCTCACCTCTGCAGCAGCTGCTGCTCTCATCTATCAATCTGAGCTGATCTGCTTTGACAAGCTGTACAGATCAAATATCCACCCCAGAACTCAAACTTCCGAAACTGATACCGGTACTGACCTGAAAAACGTCTGAACTTAGAGAGGGGGCACCAAATAATAAACACACTCAAGGCAAAAAGGAAATTTTGTTGACACTCCCGGCGCCCCCAGCAACTTATAGATTCTAATTCTGCGGTATTTATTTACTGTTACAACATTAAAAAGCAAACACAGCATCAGCTTCAGTATCTAGCATAGCATAGAAGTGCTATAATCTGCTAATGTTAGCTCCACAGGTTTTGCGCCCATTCAATAACACTTACCGAAATGTATATCTCTTTCCAACCTTTCTGAGTAATGAGTTTCACTATTACACATCCCCCAGGTAAAACATCTAACCATGACTAGCTTAAAACTGTCCTCAAAATGACAAAAATCTTGCATAAGAGTCAATAGAGCACAGCCGTTTGGTAGTCGGACCCTACACAGCTGCAGATGCTACACTATGACTGGCCAGTCTGCGTTTGAATGGCTAGACTTAGAAAAGGGTGAATTCTAAGAGGAAAGGGAAATACAAAAATATCTCTTCTTTGTCCTACACACAACTGAGCTCAATTTAATATCAATATGAGATTTTGACAATTTTCTCATACTTCTAAAGATTCAGCTCACTGAGAAATTGTCCTCCTCTTGCCTCATTCAAGATCTTAAAATGCTCCTTTTCCTCTTTCACTGCAGTAATCTTTATTAATCTGAAATAATCTACTCGTAAAAACTAAACTAACTAACTAATTCAATAAATTTCTTGCTGCCTTCAAATAAGGCAAATAATTAACACGTCACTTATAATAAATTTCTCTTTATTTCCTGCAACCTGTAACACTAAATATCCTCAGTTGTCCTTGGAGACCTGCTGCATTTGGCAAATCAATATTTTCTATTGATTGTAATCACTCACCAAACACAGGTGTCAGAATCAATTAACATTGAGCGTGTAGTTCATAGGGCATGCACGTTTATGCATACAGTGATTACAGCTCATGTTTTTATATATTAATTGAATTATGAATTATGAATTTAATTTACCTATATTATAAGAATTTGTATGAAAATGTGTCTTCTTTCCCTCATTTGATCAATATTCATCCCTGCTACTGGTCCTCAGCAGATCTCATCCATGTCTCTAAACCCAGAATAACAGCAAATTCGCAAGAATACGTTATTAATTTCCCATCAGAAATAGCAGTCACCTCCTATGACAAGTGCTCCTCTCATTCTGTTTTTTTTCTTTTTCATTTTCATTTTTCATTTCCTGTAGTGCACCTGAGACGCAAATACTCCCTCACGGCTCCCCCTTTGTGCTCCCGATACTCTTCCTCCTCCCACATTTGTGGACACCCTGACATGTCAGCCAAACATACATACACGGACTCAATATGATATCTTTACTGTGCTCCGCATAGATGGGAAAAAAGCAAGCATGCATGAGAATACACAAATACAACCTCGACTGTTGCAATGGCAATACTATCTGACATGGAATCATTCTGAGATTGAGATGATGTCGGTCATCTTGCTTGCAAAGGAAAAAAATCCCTCCTCTCTTCAGTCCTGAGCCACCTGTCGCTTTCAGCTCTTTATCTGGATATGTTTTCAGGTCTCGATTCCCTGCTCCGTCCAGGTACACTCTGGGCTTTGTGTGATTCTGGAGATAAAGAGCTCGCAGCAAAGAAGCACACCCAATGTCACAGAGACTTCTGATATATTTAATCCCAGCCACCTTTTTAGTGTTTTTTGTTTTGTTTTGGGTTTTTTTGTCTTTTCCACAAGCAATGCACTTATAATGTTGGTTTTGGGTTCAGTTCATTAATTAGAAAATAGCTCTTAATCCTTGATTTAACTATAGGTTTATTTGTCTCACAAGTGCATTTACAAAAACTGTTTTGACAAAATCCCTATTCTTAACATTACATTTTGAGTTTTGTTTGTGTGCTTATTACGGTGTGTATTGTTTTATCATCTGTCCATTTTACTAAATAGGCAGCTACAGTACAGCGTAAGCAGGAAGAGACAGAATGAGATGACATGCAACAACGGCCATTTGCTACAGTTACATGATTAGTTTTACCCCATTACTGTTATGACTGGCTGCCACAAAGACAGCGCCAGAGTTTTCTTTATTTTTTTCCATGTTGTATACACACACTTCACAATGGACCACTGACCCAAGAAATACGTGTCAGTGTGAAGGGCTTGACCCACGTTGTAGAATAAGCTTGGTCAAGCTCAGGTTCGGTAGCCAGGTTAAACTCAGTGTTCAGTGTCTCTCTCAGAGTTGAGAAACAATCCTTTTTTATGGAAGCCTCAGGGTTATTATCTGGAAAACTTTAATGTTTGCAGTGTTGAATTGAAAAGCTCCCAAAAATAAAGTCTCTATAAGTTTACAAAAGAATGCACTGAGCACAGGACTTAAATATCTCTGACTCTGGAAGTTTGGCCTGTTCACCTAGTATCCCAGGTGAACAAGCCTCGGTCTAAAAGTTTGCATTCACTCACTCTGCACTCTGTTTCTCCTTTCTTTCATCGATATGATCAGCTCTGACTGGATTAACTGATCAGTTATCCAGGCCATGACTCAAACTGCTGCTGAGGGATAAAAACAGCTTATGATGAGTTTTGCCTGCGTGGCTTTCACAGACCCCTAAAAACATCCTAATTTAAAGAGGGGACACAGAATGATTTAAAAAAGGGACAAACAAACATAAGATTAAAAAAAACTAATGCTAACACCAGCTATTCTAATTTAATTATTTATGCATCTATAGCTAGAAAGTCATATGATAGCAACTGGAAACTGGATAAAGAAAAATGTGAAAAGAATTTGAAATTGCACTTTTTTGTCAAGTTAAACCCACAACGTAGTTATTATGGTTGCAGTTCAGAACATGAGATATAAAAAGCACCATAAAAAATAACAGCACCAGCACTGAAGTACAAGGAACAGTGAAACATATACTTTGAAAACAAAGGCATTAAATCATCACTATCATTTAAATTATTTTAATGCCATGTTGTTGTGGTGTCAATCAAATCAGTATCAAACTATCAATAGCTTGCATATATTATACATATTTGTGTACTTCACATGACAGTGTATAAATCTCATCTGTTTTTTGTTTTGTTTTTTAAGAATAATTAGCGGCTAATTAGTTGTCACTGTTCGTCTCTGACTCTTAGCCCACCATTTCACCAACCATTACACGTCCTTTCTTTTTCATGTGTCATTGGCCGAACTTGACTGAAGTAGAAATTAGATTTAACCGGCTTGATGCTCATTAGCAATGTGGCTGCGTGATAGGTGATTAATCAGGGGCATCACTGGCTTTGCATACAGCAGCATGAAACTTTGAAAATAATTCAGTAAAAGTTGTTTGACTGTTAATATTAATTGCCATAACCCACAGTTTCCCTTCAATCAAATTAGTCCTGACTAATCAAGCTGCTAAAGATTTTTTTTCTCCACAGAAGGATCTTTTTAATGCATTTATATTAATTCATTATTTATATCTCATTCAATTATTCTGTCACTGGCCCCAGTGGCACTGTCGTGGCAAATTAAAGGCAGTTTGCAAAAAGACACATACACACTTTTGCAACGCTGACAACGGTGACATATCTTCATTAAAATAATAACGCACTGTTTGTGCACCAACTCATTGACATGCACACACGCTCTGTTTATCAGAGGGTGTCGTTGGCAATAATGTGATTATTTGCAAGTGTAATGCAGAACAGAGTGTGGTGAGGGGGGAGTAAGAGGGTAGGATTGGGGGAGGGCGTGTTTGCATGCTGAAAAAGGATAAAAGAAGGGATAGAAACAGAGGGACGAGGGGTAAAGTGCAGATTGTATAATTGAGCATTTCTTTTTGGAGCGAGGCCATAGCAATAACTGTTCAAACACACTGCGCAGGTTCCAACCCTCCTAGGGGACAGGACAATGATTGTTTACGGGCGATTAAGCAAATTGCTAACTAAAAATATGTGTGTTTAGGAACAAACAAAAAAAAGGAAGAAGACTAATGGAGTTGTTAGGGCACATTTTCCAATTGGCAAGTTCTCATTAACGATCCTAAGAGTATTAAATGGACCCGAAGACAAATGTTTTAAAGATAGGGGGTCAGCCCACAACTCTGGCTTCCACATCTTTCTTGCCAGCATTTAGTTAATGATGAGGTTAGCATTATTTAAAACAAAGTTCAGATGAAGTTCTCTGTTTGGCCTGGAGGCTTTTTTAGTCGGGAGAGCAGCTCATCTTTCAGTGGCTAAAGGACGACTGAATCAATCCCAAGGTAATTTCAATTGGCCGGGCATCACTGCAAAAGGTTCTCACCTCCGCAGAGAAGGTCAGCACATTCAGCGCAACTGAAATATGAAAAGCACAGTGCTTAAAACATGCAACAACTGCAGTCTTACTCAGATAAGATAAGAAAAGAATATTTTAAGAAGGCACCCTTTGGCTTCTGTGTTTTTCCTTCTTCAGCCTGCAAGTCAAGCTTTATTATAATTTAAATGCCAGTGGAAATAAACACACCTCATGCCTCGAGATTATGTCTAGAAATAGTCCCTGTGATTATAGAAATCAAACAAAGGACATGCTCATGGCTCGAGAATATATAGAAGCAATCATTTTGGATTTCACAAGTATTTTAGAAAATGACTGTTACCAAGGGCACGAATCTTTTTCTCCTGCTGAAACTCCGTTTGCAGCTGGACCACTCTCTGACCCCCAATCCTTTTTTTTTTTTTACAGGTTAAACAAAAGAGATATAAAGTGCTAATTGACAAGCTTTTGTTACCTTCAGAGAGAGCCAGGCTAGCCTTTTCCCCTCTTTTCTTGTCTTTGGCTTAGCAAACATTCTGCTAGCAATGGCTTGTTGTGTATTAAGTTTGTATTAAGTGTATTAAGTTTTGCCCAGTGATAAAGCAGTTATTTATGCAGGATTTGGAAGTGTAAGCTTTTTTAACTATTAATGAACTAATTAATTAGATGGTTTTAACAAAAGGATGCACTGATCTGATTGATACATATTTAATGTGTAACGTAAAAACACAAAAGGTTGCTCTGCTGCTTTGCATTTTCTCAATTTTATGTATTATACAATGAGGTATTCATTTGAAATCATTTTTTACCAGTTTCTACACTTTTTTTATGCACGGTTCTATGCAGTTTTCATCCGTTGGAGGGCCATGGAATCTAGAGAAAAATAAATAGACCAGCTGCATAGAAATTAACATTCAGCTACGTACTGCCCCACAACCAAACACGGTTTACGTGGTCAGTGTAGTAGCTTAAGTTGACTATAATGGACGTGCTCTGTTGTGGGCATACTGCAGCATGTATTTTGGCCATTATAAAAGTCAACTAACTCTCAAAAAAAGAACGAGAGTAAGTATATTACGCACAATGTCATGTTTTCCATGAACAAGAATACAGTCAAACTTGACATAATAAACCTTGACACTGTGTGAGGTAGCTTGAGTCCAACTGTGAGTGTATGAAACCAGCTTACAACATAATATTCTGAAATACAAACTGCACTTACGTGCAGAAGGGATTCCCGCTTGGTGACAGTTAGTCTACAGCATACACGTCAAAATTGGCAAACTATATCAGAGAAAACGTGCAGCCACATTCAAAACTATGCTTCTGTGATCACAGTCTTACATTTTCTGTCTTTAAAGGCTTGCGTGTGTAAGGGCTATTCTAATGGCTGGCTTCTGTATTATCCAGAGCATTGGCCTGGGGTAAGGTATGGTAATGTTATAAAAATGACATGCAATATTAATGGTTGTGGGCAGCAGCGTTTCTTATACCTAAGGTAGATGTAGATGGTAAATCAGGGCAGCACGAGTCCGTGAAGAAAGAAATCCTTTTGTTGTCTGCTTGAACAAGATGCAGAGAGCTCTGTGTGAGCATGACGCTGACACAAACAGCACTTTGACTAAAGAATAATACAGACTCTACACAAACTGACAAAGCAGACACATTCAGACACACTCACAAATCCAAAAGACTAATCCACGAGCATGACGAGGCACTCGGTTTGGGTGAACACATTCCTATAGGCACACTCAATATTGTGGCATTTTGACAAACAGCCTGCCAGAGCTGGTCTGTCCACAGAGGGGGGACAGGAGCCAGCAGAAAGTGCTCAGAGGCAGTGCTCTCCTCTGGGGATGAAATCTGCTTAATGTCCTGGAAGGCTGCACAACTTCAAGGACAAGCCTATGAGCACAATGAGTACCCGGGCTGTTCCTGTCAGGCTGAACTTTCAACATTGTTGTGAACAAATCCGTGACCCAAAATGAGAGTTGGGCGTTGGGAGAGGGCGTGATAAGCTGATGAGGCAGTTATCAGAAAATAGACTAGAATTAGGGCTTTTCATTGGGGCTGTAATTTAACATGAGCTGTTAATCGTTTCGTAGTGTCGCCCAACTCTCTGATGACCCGATTCTACATATGTGTGTTTTGGTTTGTGTGGTAGTGTGAAATACCTTTTTTATTGATCCAATAAGTATTTTAAAAATGTCCTTATATGGGAAAATGCAAGGGCACGCAGGTCGCCTAATTAAATAAAGCCATGGTTGGTTTTTTTTTTAAATAAGGTCTGTGAAGACCATTTATTTCATTTTTACTATTAGACAGTTAGTCGCATTCAGATTTTCTCATTCATTAGAATGGACAGAAAAAATATGATTAAGTATTTTTATCTTGTTTTTTTTTGCTGCAGGCTTATGAGTTCATTAACTATAAAAATCAACCACTAAAAGAAAAGGTTGAAAAAGGACATAGGAATAACTAAAAGTACAAGATTTTGTCACTGTGATTGATGCATTTCAATATTTTTATTACTTTATTCTCAGCTATGTTTATTGTTCTTTGCAAATTACTTTGTTCTCATTAATTAACAGGCAGATGTACAATTCCAAACCTAGATGATTTCATGTGAAAATTAAAAAAGTGCATAATTCTTTCTTCTTCTTTTTTTTAAAACAGTGAACGTGCTGTAATAGCAGTCATGACTTTTAGGCTTCCTGTTTTGAATATTTTTTTTCTAGCTCTGGAAAATCAAACATACTGAAATTTCCTGTCATTGAGGGTTAATCAAAATATCAAAACAAGTTCTGATGAAAAAGGAAAAAGTTTGACAGCCCAATTTTTTTTTTTTATCCTCTCTCTCTCTCCCCTGTTGGTCCTCGTCAATGCAGATCATTCCTGCTGAGTGCAGATATTTGGGCTTGTTTGTTATGGTTGAAGTGTATCACTCACTGAGGCTCTGCTGCGCTGCATCACATGAATTAATGATGAATAGAAGAAGAGATAGGAAGAGGGAAAAAGAGAGGGCAGAGGGCTGCAGAGGGATGACAGAGAATGAGAAACGTGAATCAGAGATTAGCCAGAGACATTAGGAGTGGCTCATTCTGAAAGGCAAAATGACAAAAAGGATTGGAGAGAAAAAAGACAGATAGAGAGGGAAAGAGAAAAAGAGACGAAAGTGGGAGCGGCCCCTCTGTAGATTGATACATGGCCTTATCTTCCCTGGTTGTTTTGTGGCGGAATAATCATGGAACTCATTTGATTACAAGTGTCTCATTGAAAAACATGGGTTTTCATAAGTGTGCAGCCAAATGCTTCAATCACAATCACATGGCATTTTGTAACTGTGGGTTTGTAATGAGGACTAACTTCACGTCTGGGTGATTCATCTCGTCTGACGTAGTGCCGGGCAGTTTGGCACTTTCTGGTGATTTGTTCTTTTAGAGTCAGTTCCTGGAAATGATTCAGGGTGAGTTTTCAGTAATGTTAGCAGCGAGGCTCCAGAGATGGCAATGTTAGTCTGATGTCCCTGCAGTCACTCCACTGTTTTTTGCCTCGACTAAAACATCTTAGCAACTAATGGATGGATTACAGGGCTGGGATGATATGCTTATCTCAATAGTTTCACGATACTTGGGTGTAAATTCAATATGTATTACAATGTATATGTATTTTTTTTTCATTACAATTATATTGTGATACAATATCACAATCGATTGTGATATGCATAACAACCAGAATCAACCAAGCATGGGCAAACACCTCTTGGATACCTGCAGGCTCTCTGCGCTGAGGAGCAACTCCAACATTCACCACTGTCATGGCAAGTCCAGACTGACCATTCATCATGTTAACTCAGAAGCTCATTGTAGAAAGTGCTACCTCAATCTGCCTTGTACAGAAATCCCATTGCATAAACTACAGAATGTCTGCATACACTAAACAAAAAGATATCACAATAGCAAAAACAATATTATTTATTACTCAATAAAATAAACCAATTCAGAACCCAGTCTTGGTAGCCTGTACTATTGTACTGTAGTACATTAAAACTGTGCTCATTTTAATGAAACTTGATTATGTGCTCACTGCCTCGGAGAGATGCGAAGACGTCCTGTCTCATTTTGCAAAGACGTAAAAACCATTAGCCTCCAGAGAGTGCCTGGTCCTTCTTCCTGTTCAAGCACTACCATCTCTTTCAGCAATTTTGAGCAATTTTCTCTTCAAATATTTAATTTCATCCGGATTTTCCTTGGACATGATTCATGGAAACTCTGTAACATTATGTAGTAAACAAGGACAGAACACATTAATGTCACCATCCTGTGATGCAGATGTGCCATATGTGGCCACCTGCAGTTACCGAGCAGGCCAATGTTGGAAATGTAAGAAAACAACTCAGAAAGAAAAAGGATATGAATGAAATTAGACTAGATTGAAGCTCTGTTAACTTAGATTTAAATTTTGTGCCAAGACCAAACACTCATCATACACTACTATCTGCATTAAATCCATTTAAAACATGCAAACTGTGCTTTGTATCATATAAACAAAGTGTATTACTATGATTACAGCAATATCTTCAAGTAAACCCTTGGAAATATTGAGTGACATGACATTTCCAGAATGCCATTCAGTGTAAATGTTTTAAACTCCAGTTATTCCACATCTAATGAGAAAGCACTTGTGGTAAAGGTCACTTGTGTTAATAATACTACAGTTTGAGGATCACACAGGCCACTAATCCTTGCCCATGGATTTTACACCAAGTCCCTGAAATTCTCAGACCAATTTATAAAAAAAAAAATAAATTACTCTTTCTGAAATATGTTGGTATTTTATACTGGCTAAATTGATCATTTAGTCTGTGATATTAGTATGGCAATAAGAAATAAAAGAAAGGCAGACAGAAGAGAGTTAGATAAGGTCTTTCATTCATACATGTTCACAGTCAACTTTTGACTGTAGGTCTGAGTAGCTTCTGTGAGATCTTAAAAATATTTGCCTTAAATGAGACAATAAAACAGTAAAATTATATGAAATGCAGCAAAAAAAAAAATTGCATTCATGAATAAGTATCCACATTTGTAAAGGGAAGAGGCTTCTCCAGGACTAAAAATAAACATACTATATTAAAAATGGGATTTAGGAGTTAAGTTATAAAAAACGTTCCAGCTGACGAGATGCTTAGCAAAGAGTTGTTCTGTTTTTGTACAAAAATAGGAGTACTATTTGTGACTAACCAAACCTCGCCTTAATATGTGTCAAGAACATCATTAAAAGTATCTAATTAGACATTTGAGAGTAAACATTTTCAGGGCTTTCAATCATATCTCACAGTCTTCATTAGTGAGCTGAAGTTGGCTCAGATGTCATGGAGAAGGTTCAGTTGGCAACATGTGAACCAACTGAACCAACTTCCATGCCCTGATCTGATTGTGAAATGTGGTTACACTCTCTGATAATATATAGGCTCAGTACACTAAAAGCAAACCTCGCTTTCTGCCCACACTGAATCCATTCAAAATAAACTTCTGGTACGTACTGTAAACAAACCACGTACCTATCAGCAGTGCGCTCAAGATTAGACTGATGATATAACCAATTGAAAAATGGGTCAGTGCTTGCTATCTTCCTACGTTTGTACTCTGTAAAAATCAAAACACGTTTTACATTGTGATATTAACTGTAAATGGCAATGATATGGCCTGCAGCAAGTAGATTGTTATTAGCACTGGTCATTTACCAGAAACTTTCAGATCCCTGGTGATCTCCCTCCAGCCGGCCGTCACCTCGTCAAGGTCAAGAAATCTTTATTGTCCCCCAAGGGACAAATTACATTAATTGCACACAATACTCAAGGTGTAAGTTTTTCTCGTGAAACAAGGAGGTGTTGTGTAGATAACTCCTGATTTCAGCTTTAACAAATCAGCTGTACTTCGTCCATCACAGAGCTTTCAAAGCAAGCAACAGGTATAAATAGAAATAAAGTGTCTGACAAAAGTTCACCTTAAAATGCCGAGCTGGGCAGCACTGTGTCACTTGTGGCCAGTTAAGACATTCGGTTTGAAAACAATGTAATCAAACTGAAACTGATTTTGCTGCTGACGCTCGCTTGTGTCACTTTCATTTCAGACGCGGTGAGCTGAAGGATGATATTTGCGTTTAGGTGTTGCCCCAATGAATGTAGGCTTGCATAGAAATAATTCATTTCTAAAACATTATTATTATGAACTCAAATCTATTAAATATATGCAGAAAATATTTTACCATAGTTTCTCCCATTTGTCTAGGACACTGAAATCTTCCAGGATGTGTAAAAGGAAAATCTGACTTATGAGCAAGTAGGGCACGATTAGTGCGCAGACACAGAGGGAGAGTGGGTGGGGTTGCAGGGACTGTGAGAGAGAAGAGACACAATAACTAGCACGGCTTTACAGAGGAAGTAGCGTAAAGTAGTGTGACTCCACATTAAAGTATACCGATATAAACTGTCATGTCTCATCCTATATTTCATTTAAAAATAAATCAACATACCTTCAAAGATTGATAGACCGCCAACTCTACTGTAGATTATTGTTCTCATAATGAACTGCTTGGCCTGACCATCCCAGAAAGATCAGTCAACAGCACAGCCGTAACAAATCCAACAATAACTTGTCAAAGATATATTTAGATATATTTTTTCTTCTGATTACCAGAAGAGGTCAGATGCAGACCAGAAAGGTTATCTCTCTTGTCTGAAGCATCCCTCAACATTTTTTGTAGTTGTGGGTGCATGTCTAAGTTTGGGTGTGTGCGCTTTACAGTGAACATTGCCATAAGGCCTGGTCCTTTCCACTAATCATTGCAGCAGGGATCCATTACCTCAAAGCCTGCTGGGGAAAAACATTCTGCCCAAGACGCACTGCTCATCTGCCAGCATATTTTACTCCCTCCCTCTGGAGATGTCTCATAAGATGAAAATGAAATATGAGTGTAATCAATATCAAAGTGGGTTTTTTTTCAGTCTCATGAAGAGTAATTACCATCGGCACATCTAGAGGACAGTGTGATACTTTATTACAGTGGAAACATGCTGTCGTTAATGCTTCTATTCACTGTCAAACTTACCTATAAAACAGCTTTTTATGTCTCAATAGTGGAGCAAATAAAAGCGTGCTTGTATGTGCATTTGAGCCATACTGTACTTGTAGGTGTGAACACGCGTGTTTGTTTTTACATTCCCCTAAAGGCTGTGCTTACAGCAAATGCTGCTTAGACTTATGCGAAAGTATTTAATCATACATACATGCAGGATTTATGTGATCCCAAGTCTTAAAAACAAGATTAGCAGTTCCTTTCTTTCTTTCTCCATCGAAAGCAGTAAACACTTTTTGAAATCCACTAATTACAACCACTCTTTCCCCAGATGTGCAGAAATAATTTAAACATTTAAATGCATAGCTTTAGTGTTGAAAAACAGTCAGCTTGAAGACAATAATCTGCAACAACTTTGGTAATTAAATGAGTTAATTTCTCAGATGAAACAATCAATCCATTAGCTAATGAGTTGACTGTTTGAATATTAATCTGTAGATATTTTTTATAATTAATTCATCTAAATTTCCCATTCATTCATTCCATGACACATTTCTGAATCAAAATGTCTGACATTTCCTGGTGCAGCTTTTCAATTTTGAGGACTTGTTTGGAACTTGACCAGAGTACCTTCTTCTATATGTTTGAGGAGTCTCCCACATACCTTCCACTCCAAACGTGTTATTTTTCACTCTTAAAACAATGGCTTTTTGTCTAGTCATTCTTCCATAATGCCCAGCTCTTTGGCATGTATGGCTTACAGTGGTCCTACAGATACTCCAATTTCCGCTGTGGAGCTTTTCAGCTCCTTCAGGGTTATCTTTGGTCTCTTTGTTATTACTCTGATTAATGCCTTCCTTGCCTGATCCTTGAGTTTTAGTGGGAAGTCCTCTCTTGGCAGGTTTGTTGCGGTGCCATCATCCCATTTTATAATAATGGATTTTATGGTGCTCAGTGGAAGGTTAAAAGTTTCAGATATTTTGTTTGAACCCAGCCCTGATCTGCACTTCTCCAGAACTTTATACCATGGAGAGCTTCTTGGTCTTCTTTGTCTTACTTGTTGCTTTTCGGTGTTGCAGACTCTGAGGCTTATCAGAACAAGTGTATATACTAAGATGATGTGACACTATGAACACAGGTGGACTTTATTTCACGCAGAGTTTGCATGTTCTCCCCGTGTCTGCGTGGGCTCTCTCTGGGGTCTCCGGCTTCCTCCCACAGTCCAAAGACATGCAGGTCAGGTTGATTGGTGACTCTAAATTGCCCGTAGGTGTGACTGTGAGCGTGAAAAGGTTGTCTGTCTATATGTGTCGGCCCTGCGATAGTCTGGCGACCTGTCCAGGGTGTACCCCGCCTTCCGCCCGATGACAGCTGGGATTGGCTCCAGCCCCCCCCCGCGACCCTTACGAGGACAAGCGGTTACGGAAATGAATGAATGAATAGCAAATGGAGTGAATACATATGCATGCACTACTTTATTATTTTTTTTAATTTTCATTTTTCATTATATTTAACTATTTTGCTTACAAGCAAGAACACAAAATGTGAAGTAAGCTTATGAAAAAACTGAAAAAAAAAAAGAATGTGGTATCACCACTTCAGATAAAGTGGCGCTTCTGCAGAATCTGAAGCTTTTTCCATTTGTCCCATTTCAATTTAAAAAGCCTGTGGGTCATTTTCATGGACACTGCTTAATAACCCAATTCCAAAATATCACAATATATATATATAGACAAAACTAAAAGCTGTGTTTCTGAACCTGTGATATGCAAGGTCTCTCTTCAGCAGTGCCTCAGTGTTAGTCACGGCCAGTACATTTCCGTGAACTGCCCCTAGCTTCATTCCAATAACATTGTCTTGTAAATCTCTAACAATTCATATATTCTCTTTCATTTGGCTGTCTAGCCGTCTGGTGTCTACAGAAGCAATCCTTTTAAAAGCCTGTACCAGAATTATATACAGCCAATGTGGCCGGGATAATTAAACACTGTCTGTCTGTGTTTGTGTGGTACTGTGTGTCCATGTTTTTCTCATATTCCTCATACTAAAAGTTAAAATTCTTCCGCTCCCCAAAAGGAAACACCAAGTTCTCCTCTACAACTTTTTTCCATCTTTATTCCTTCAGTGAGAAGACTGAAATACCATGAGCGATGTCAGATCTGCCAAGAAATGTTAACCATTTGCAAAACACTGAAGAGAAAGACAATGAGCAGGAGCAAGCAACAGAAAACCAAGGGTCACAGTGAAAACACACGTCTTCAGGCAACATTAGGAGCTCTCAACATGATCAAAAGTGACAGCGCAACACCTGCATTATGGATATTTGATCATGGCCAGAGATGCAATTGGACACACTCAGGGGAACACACACATGTGCATGCAAATAAATTCAAGTTTACAAATACATGATTCACATTCATGCATACACACAACTTTTCTGCAATACGCTTCAAGAAGTGTTGATTTACCATAAATTCTATTCCTAGAGTTCTCTATATACAACATCCAAAAAAAAAAAATGAGAATGGGGAAAATGGAAAAACTCCAGGCACATTTTGAAATATTTTGATACACATTTTTACATAGCGTCAGCAGTGTTCAAGCTCGCTCTAATCAAAATGTGTCAAACTTAACTTTCCTCTATATGCTCTGCTGCTATGCGAGAAGCCTGCAGTTGTATTCTTCCTCCTGGAAAATAGCAACAAAAAATCCTGTGACATTTTCTCCTGCATGCCATCAAACCTTTGTCATCCTAAAAATAACGCCCCGGTGCGGGGAATTCACCTGCGGCAAAGCGCTTCTTTTTTTTCCCATCTCTACCACCAGGAAAAAAAAAAAAAATTTCAATATGGTTGCTTGTGCCAGCGTCAAATCAGAGCGGGAAGGTAATGCCGGCGATACATCATCATTATGCAATCCCTCGGAAAAAAAAGTTAGAATAATGAAATTTCTTTTTTGCACTTTCGCACTAGAACACCTCATTATAAATCACACCTAACTCATCGCAAGATCACTCATTTCTCTATCTACTCTAATTCTCTGCTTCTCTCTGGAGAGTGAAGAAAGAGCAATATATATGAAATCCAATAGATGCCAAAGGTGTTGTTCTGACAGCGTAAGGGAGCGAGAGGGAAAAAAAACTCTTGACATGGGATGATAAATATATGGCAGAGGTGGAAATGGTTTCCACCTTATTTGATATGGAACACTCTGCCTGTCCCTCTTAATCTCGCAGACTTGGTAACATATTCATTGGCACTGTCAGACACACTGCTTTATGGGCTAAAGGTGGGGAGTGTTGCCACATGCTCTTATCTATACAGACCCACGTGCAACTGTTGGCATTTCCATACAGCACACACAGGGAGCTCTATAGAATGTGCAAAGTAGGGACTTCATGTCACAGAGGCATAGATATATCATTAGTATATGTAAATGATATTGATGTTTAAAGCTGGAGTGTGGAACTTCTATCTCCGCCCTTTGACAGTGAGAGCATGTTTTCCCACACATTCATTTATTTGTGGCGGCCTGCCATGAGTAAAACATCTGCCACCGTGTACTGATTTTATCTTTGGGATTTATACCGTTCAGTAATTCATTTCGGAGCGCAGAGTGTAGGTTACGCACAGACGGAGCAGCGTAACAGCAGGTGCAGTAAAAGTGAAACTCAGCAGCTCCTCTCATCTATCCATCAGTTCTGACCAGATCCACAGATCAGGAACCCACACCACCAATCAAACTCGTCATAGTGCTGCTTAGGAAACAAAACTCATGACGAGTATCGCCTGTGCTGCATTCTCGGACCCACAAAATTGTCTGAATTAAGAGAGGACGCAAAATGTAAAAATGTGACACCCACCCACCCCAGAAGTGGTCTCTTCTTCTTTTTGGGGGTTTAATATTTACTCTGAAGTTCATTTTTAACTGGAGCATCCACTCCAGAAAGTTTTTTTGGATGGTCCTTTGGATCTTCTTCAAGCTGCGACTCAAACACCATGGTCTTTCTCCCTTCCTGCCCTCTTTAGCTCTGGCTGCTTGACATACAACACATCACTTCTGATGCCCCAATGCAAGAAAGCCGCCACAAACACCAGACACCACAACTCCAGTGAAATACAGTGTTCCCTAGTGGCTACAGGCTTAATCAGCATTGTGTGAACTAATTTGGCAAGGGCTTGAATGTAGCAGACCTTCATTTATATGTAAAAGTTTGGCACTCCACCTTTAAGGTTTATTTAAGTTAACATTACGATCGAACTGACCAAATGTTCAAGCTGATCTCGCTGCAGGCATAAACATATTCTCATCAGACAAACACTATCTTTTTATCTATATCTGTCTTGGTGTCTGTTGGTCTATATTCATCTGAAACACACATACACAAATTCCCTGCCTCTGCATGGAGAGCTGGGTAAGCTGCTGCTGGTGATATAGAGAGGCTGCAGAGGCCCCAGCTGACCTGGGCTCTGCTGCGCTTTGAATCTTTTATCACATCACCTCTGCAACCGCTGCTCACCACTCTGCCCTCCCCACTTTTCCCCCTCGCTGCTTCCTTTTCATCAACACACTGCAAAAACTAACGTTATAAAACCAAGTAACATTAGAGAGCATTTAAACATTCATTAATGATTAGCAAATTAATGACGAGATATTAGTGTCCATAAACAACTGATGCCAGAGCCAAGAAGACCGTCATCCTCTAACAGCCACGTTGCCTCAGAGCTGCCCAAATTAAAATTAAAAAATAGCCTGCATCACAGCATTTATTTTTATAGTTTCCTTTAACATTTTATAGTGGCCTATAGTGTTTTATATCTGTGATCTAGGAGTGTCAGTGTAGATCTGTTTGATAAGTAGTGCACAAAATCTGAGCATGAAATCTCTTCTCTGTATAGTGTCTGAATGATTTATCATTTGGCCAATCACGTAAATACAGGTTCTAGCATATATGTTTATTTGTCTATTTGAAATTTCTTTTTGCAGAATGTAATGGAAAAAAAGATGATTTAGCCCATTGGTTCCAATGTATCAATTTAAAGATATTACAAATACAAAATTAAAAAAACATTTCTACCTTGAAATGACTTCAGATCTGAACCTTAAGGTGTTATAAAACACATTGTTCCATAATTCCTGACAACTGATATCAGTCAATATATCTTTTTTTTTCCCTTGTACCCAAATTTGCATCAACCCCAATGGTAGGGCTTTAGTGCCTTAAATAATTCCTGTAATGGAAATAACATGTTGAGTTCATAGCCTGTATACTTTTGCTACAAATTCCACAAAGCCATTTTTTGCCCCTTGCTCAACATGTAATCCACTGTTGCACAGTCCGTACCTGTCAGGCAAGCAGAGTGACTTATTTTAATAACATTAACCAATTGCCATCTGTAATTCAAATCTCATCTATAAACAGTAACTCTGTTAGTGCTTTTCTAAAGTCTGATGTTCCAGGATCTGGTTTGTATTTGTTGTTCTGAAAATGATACACTATCATAGAAACAGGGGCACAATCTTTAACATTTTTAACCCATTTTAAGTTCCCAAAGCATGCTGCAGCATTTCCAGTTTCCATACTTATTCTGTACCTCAAAACAAACCTTGATCTTAATAGAACATTTCTGCAGAGCCTACGAATGTCATGAGAATTTCTTTTTTTTTTTCAAAAATATACTGAGGTGTGCAGTGGCTGTGTTATGGAAAACCTAATGATGGTGAATGATATTTTTCATGAGCCTGGACTTCAATAAAACATGCTTATTTGAAACACCTACTAATGAATGGCTTGAAGGTACGGTACATCACTCAAGAAGATTAACTACACATCTTCCTCAATCATTTCATTTTTCTTCACATATAACTGCAGCAGTTTATTGCGTAGGTATAGATCTATGTTGCATGTCTCATAGATACATTTTGATGGACAATATACAAGGTAATTAACATCTAATGTTTATGTTTTATTGGAGGAGATGAATAAAATAAGTGAGTTCACAAAAATATACTGTAAAATAATCACAACATTATATGTGCATCACATTATTTTAAGAAAACAAAGTTTGAAGAAAACAACCAAGAAAAATGTATGCGACTCCAGCGACAAACTGATCTTACTTTTAAAAAAAGAAAACAAATTGCCTTGGAAAAAAGGAAAATATGGTAGAGAGCTATTAGACTAATATACGACTAATATAGCAATATATTAGTCATATATTAGTCTAATAGTCTGAAGTTATGTTAACTTATAAAGTAAACAAAATGTAAGACTAATAGCTATGTTGATTTAGCTTTTCCTTGGCCATTGGTTTCCTATATTTTTTTAATATAAAAAAATCAAAATAGGAATATGATGCATTCATTAGGTACTGCGCTCTCTTTGGTTAACGCTAAATATAGGTTATAGGGGCACTGGTCCACAGAGATATGAGAAATATTGTGGACTTCCTTCCATGTCCACTGGTAAATCCTCTGTAAAAATTAAAGAGGATTCATAAGCCTTGACTTGTTTTGGTTTTCCCCTGTAGGCAGGGCTGGATGGAAAGAGGAGGAAGATGAGGGACTTAGAGAGACAGAGTTGGAGAAAATGACAAGCAGGATAAAGAGTCACCCCGAACCCACGCACAACTGTGTAAACACTCCACACCAACACTTCTCACAAGCTGTATTCAAATTCAAATGCCTCTCTTCTTAACCTCCAGTCATTCTCGACACTGCTGTCACTCCATCCTCTGGCAGTCCGGAGAGAAGGTGTGCCGTTCAATTATCCCTCTCTTTACGGGACGAGTGCGGCGACCTTGGCCACCTAGGCTCAACTTTAAATGAATAACAGAGGGGGCTTTTATGTGAAATGTGAAACAGTACGGCACATGACAGGCAATTACTCTTGGTGATGTCACTCTGTCAAGGGGTCACTCCTGCCGCCATTGTTGGTATGCGCTGCTCCTCCCGCTCGCCTGACTTTTGATAGACATTTCTTTAGAGTTTAGGCCGAGCGTTGCTGGCAGTTTGTGGCTGCGCCTGGACAGAAACTCAATATGGGCCAGTGCTTGTATGAATGAACTTGGAGAAAGAGACAGGAGGGAGGAGGAAAGAACGGAGGGCGAGGGAGTAAGACAACAGCTTTAGAAGTGACACAGAGAGAGAGACAGATTTTAAAAAATGACTCCCAAAGACTTGGAGAATAATTTTTGTTCTGAGGTTGTAGTGAAATTCAGTCATGGTTTATTCATGCCAATCTTTTTTAATTTCTATTTACATGCATAACATATTATTCCACAGTTAGCCCCATCCAAGTCCTCCGAGCCATCTCTGACTGCATGATGAAATTTTGAGTGACAGTGGAACACCATGGCTGATTTCAAAAGCGCTGCATCATTTAGTGGAGAGAAAGAAAGCCCTGCTGTTTTATAAATACAAACACAAGCAGGCATCTTGTGAACGTGCGCAGCGGCATCCTTTTTTAATTTTTTTTGTCAACGTAACTGCATCCCATTTCCCTATTGGGAGTCAGATAGCTGCTCATCTCTCCCATAAAGAGCGGAGAGAATTTGCAAAAAAAAAAAAAGGGGGGGGGGGGGGGGCTCTTTTCCCCTGGGCCCCAATTAAAACTTCCTTTGGCAAACTGGCAGCTTTATCCCTCGCTTTTCTCGATGTTTTTTCACCACATCTCTTAACAAACTGCAGGAAAGAAGCAGTGAAAGCAGGCTATTAGAAACTAAGCGCCAAGTGAGGGAGGAAGGAGGGGACGAGATAGGCTAGAAGACGGAAAGAGCAAAAAAGCTATTAGTCACGCATTAGTCAGAAATTATGGAATAATTTCAAATGTTAAAACTCCATATCTGGTATTCAGAGTCATTATTATACGGTTTGCTTGAACTTTGGGGAATGAGTGGACTGCTTATGTAGAACAAGAACGACAACTGAATGGAGGGGCGTTTATAATGCCAAGAAACCAAGAAGCAGCTGCGAGAAGTCGAGAAGAAGAAGAAGTAAGAAGAGTGCTGTTATGAGTGTACAGTGGCTGTGTGAAGTGAGTTCCAGCTCAACATACACACTGGCATTTTGTCACATTTCAAACACTGTAAAGATCCTGATCCAGTTGTGAGCTTGCTGCTGATTCTGACAGATAGCACATGCCCAGATGCTTATATTCACAGCATGACGCTCTAGCGTTTTAGCTGATCGATTTAGTGCGGGTATACATGACGCCACGTCTATATTCACAGTGATGCTCATACATCTCAAAGAGTTACACTTCAAGTACAGTGAACTTAAAAATCCCTACATGCTTCTGCTGCTTTGATGAGAGGCAGTAAGCTGTGCAATGATTAGTTATGCTTGTGGGGTTGGGATGGCTGGCTAGATGTCTGTGCTTTTCTTTTCGCTATCTCCGTAAGCCAACAGCTCAGCTTGTTGTTCCTCAGAATACAAAGTTTCCATCTGGACCAGACCATCAGATTCAATTACTGAGCACAAAGCCCACAGCAGCACAAAACCCGTAGCATTCAATAACAGATGGAAATAAATAATATGCTTTTATAAAAAAAAGAATAGGGAGCTCCAAGATAGCAGAATTGGCTCATGAGGTATTTTGATTAAAAAATATCCACTGATTGCTTTCTGTCCATCGTTCTATCCTATTCCATTTTGTGTAATTTTCTGCAGTGTAAAGACCTGAAAGAATAAAGATGGGCTCCTTCTCACGACTGGAGCCAAAAATCATTTTGTCCCTGTGCACTTGTTTGAATTGGATGAAACTTTAATCAAGGAAATCTCAAATTGGGTTGAAAAGGTTGAAAAAGTTGTCAGTAGACACATTTATGGCTGTTTGGTAACTACGGTTTTGACTGCAAATACACTGGGGGAAAAAAAATTAAATACCAAAATTTAAGAATAAGTTCATTCTTTAGTCCAAGTGAACATTTGTGCCAAATTTAAGGACACTCCCTCAAGATGCTCTTGGGATATTGCAGTTAAGAAATGTGATGGACGGATATACAACCCAAAAAATAATGCCTCTGGCCACAGCCATTGCCTGCGTTGGAGGCATGATAACAAAAATTTAATTTTTCAACAACCTGCAGGGGTGATCATCGATTAAAATGCAATTCTGCTCCTCTTCTCTAATCTTATGCCTGTCTGTGTGTGCCTGTGTGTGAGTCTGCTCATCTAGCTGTGATACTAGTCTATTACTACAAGAATATAGAAAAAAATAGACTACACACCAAAAATATAGCTGCAAAATTGAACCCTGTGGCTCCACAGAGCTCCATTGCCGGCCTTTGAACTCTGTGGCTTCCAGGCTTCAGGGCACGTTTTGGCACTTCCACCTCTTGTCTTGACCCAGCTTTCTCACACAGATGTGCTCTTAGTTACCAAAACTTGCCACTGATGGATTTAACATGAATCAGTACTTGATAGTACTGACTTAATTTCAGTTGATTCCCTTAACAAAACCAAATTCTTTACCCATCCCTACCTCCATATATCACTTTTATCACACAATAATCAAAACTGAGTTTCCCTAAATAACGATGGCCAATGTGAAAATCAATCACTGATTGCTTTCACACAATCATAAAATTGACTCCCGGAAATCGAACCAAGAAGTTCTATCTTTATACTGAAAGACGAATTAAAGTCAAAATCGCATTCAGAAGGGACGCTGGCATACAAAACTTTATCTAAAAACTCCTGTATCGGGCAGCTTCCAAATGCTCCACTGTAGCTCTCTGCAGCATGTAAACTCTCCATCCATTTGAGACTGACATATTAACGACGTTGATCCACAGCTATTTCACTACTGCACAGATAAGAGAGCCACCATTGCTCCACATAAATGAAATCAGAGACCATATCTCACACTGGTACATGACGCATTATGAAATATAGAGCCAGCCGTGCAAGATGGGTAGGTACTGTGTTGGCAGTGAAATGTGTGTATGTGTGTGTGATTGCGTGCGTGTTGCAGGGAATGTGACAGCCGGGATCAGATAGCAGTGAATGCATCCCAGACTGGATTTAGAGTCAGCCTGATATAAGGGTGGAAGGGGGGAAGATTGTCTCCGATATTTACTGACTGCAGCATTTGTGGAAACAGAAGTGGAGATGCAGGAAGCAAAAGAAACTTTCATGCTTTGTGTTTTCACAATTCCAAACTTGTATTAGATTGGACTTCTTTCACACAGCTTGATTTAACACAGATAACCCTTGTGTGATGCCCTGAAACACAATCTCGCCTGTATTCAATGGGTTTTGGTACCAAAATCTGGCACCAATACGGCACCAGTTCCTATGTTCGTAGCAAATGTGTGGCCGAGAGAGAGAGTGTGCCAGTGATGGTGACAGTGAGGCTGCAGCGACCGCAACAGAGATCGTCAGTGAATAAGTGCAACAACTACTCAAGACCCGAGCCAAGCTAAAGTGTTTTGCTTACTACCTGCTGATGAGAGTAAAGCAGGTTAGTTCACGAGTAAGGTTAGCCTCTCATTAAAACCAGTCAGATTTAAGATGGACTGTTAAGGTGGACCAGCTATTCTCAATGTAATTTTCAGAACTGACAATCTCAGCAGCTATAATAATATTAACAGATGGATAACGGAGAAGAGGGTGGCTGCAGAGTCTCTCCTGAGTTAGGGAGGCAATTATTTATCCAAATTAAAAATTTGTTTTTCTGTTATTAACACTGTAATGCTTATCTAGGGTTAGATTATTGTAGTGGAGTTAGTTTTATTTATTTTGTGAATCTGTTAGGTGTTTTGTATTTTTTCATATTTATATATTTAAGCATACCATAAACTGTTAAGCATTAACACATAGTTCAATTTCAAGTTTAAATTTGCCTTTACAATTAAAAATTTAACACTGTTGAATGTCTTTTTGTGCTTTCTTTTAAAAGAAAGTCTCGGTTCAGGCACCATTTAGGCACCAGTGCCAATTTAAAAGTATTGTTTTAGCATCAGTATCAGGAAAAAACCCGAACAATTCTAGGGCTGATGATAATAACGGCATGTCATAGGTATCTGCGGATATAGTCTTTAAAATGAAAGATCAGAATATGCCAACATTCTGATTTCTGCCAATATCGCAAACCAATTTTTTATTGACAAAGTTAACATCAACCCTAAGTTGAAGTATTTTTCTTATTATGCACAATAAAATAATATTACATACATGGAAAAGCATTGTATTTTTATGTCCCATCACAATAAAAGTATGCATAATATGATGTTAATTCAACTACAGAAGAGACTCTATGGTCACTAAAATTAGGTGAGGAAAAGTGAATACATTAATATCAATATTGGTTGGCCAAATGAGTTGTTATATATTGGCATATTGGATAACGGCAAAAAAAATCCAATATTGTGCATCTCTAAAAGAAACCCAACCCTCGTACTGAATTAGGGGTCGACCGATATTGGTTTTTCAGGGTCGATACCAATACTAATTATTAGTAGATAATGAGACCAATAACCAATATTTGGAACAAATATGAATTTACAATGAAATGAAATCTTTCCGTCATTATGTTTAGAATTTGAAATATAATAAACTAGAGCACAAAAATTTGTTCAAATGTCTTTAGCAAATGTTGAATTAAAACTGAACAAAAAAAACAAAACAAAAAAAACTGAAACGCTAAACATCATAAAGATCAAATTTCCAGCAACTTTTTCTTTTGCAAAGTCAAGAGAAATTTTGAATAAAAAATGAATTAATAAAAATAGCTCCCTGAGGTTTTACAACATAAAAGTTCCTCCTATGCTGACACTTTTTTGCACTTTCTAATTAATTAATTTTACCATTGATGATTAAAATAAAAGGTTGATACAGATAATCCACACAACGCCAAATATCTTCCCCAATAATCGGTCAGGCATATAATCTGTCAACTCCTATACTGAATTTCCTTGTAAAACATGTAATCATACTCTGAGCTTGAATTGAACATTCTCCTCAAAAGTCTGTCCCTAAAGGCCACTGGTTTGCAACTTGTCAGCAGATAATTACAGTTGTCAGAGCCACACTCGATCAAGTCAGCGTCCCAACTCTGCAAACCCTTTGTGGGCGTCCTGCAAAGGGTATTTCAGGACGTAAGGCTTCTGAATCCTGTCGCTTAAGATTAATCCATGTCACTATAGCTACACTAGTGATAGGGCAGGAGGGTAGACTGCATGCCTGAGGGAGAAAGATGGCTAAAGAGAATGGAGAGTTAAGTCTTTGCAGACAGAGTTAGGAGCGCTGTAAAGGCAGGTAAGAAGAAAAAGCACAGTGATTATACTGTTCCTTTCTGCATGACTGAGTGTACAGCATGCAGACTATGTCCAACCCTCTATGTGTGCCTGCCTAGGGTGACGACACAGTTTGTCACCAGGAGTTTATGTCCTAACAAGTCTTTGTCTGTAGTCAGATTGAGGCAAAGGCCTCGAATGGACAAGCAGCCTGGAGAGAGAGTCTGATTAGCTACACGGGGCCAAGCCCTCGGCAGACCTTTCCCAAGACCTTTTCCTGTCTTCCTCTTCTCACTACTGGAGACAGCTGAAGAGAAAGCCTTAGGTGACTGGCCCTGAATGTAGAATAGTCATCTAAACACTGTGGAGCTTTATTTAGCAAAGACATTGCTTCGCATTTTTCCATATATATGTATGCAAACAAACATCCCCAAAGGCATGAATCTCCTGATTTGCCCTCCCTCTTCAGTTTATTTCTAAGACCCGCTGTCTGTTTGCTCAGAAGATTGCCTTCAAGTCTTAGGATGGCCTGTGTGCATTACCATCAAGGTGGTGCTCCACAAACAACATTTGAGGAAGCACAGGCAAAATAGCATTTGCATGACGACAAGTTCATCAGTTCCTCAACCTCTCGTCACCCTCTAATTTCCTCTCCTGCCATTCCTATTACCTCCACCAACAGGAAATCTGTTATACATCTTGACAGTGGTGGGTGTTTGCCTGCGTGCCAGCACAGTAAACGGATGGAATACTAAACAGGTCTATACGCTGTTTCTATATGGGCTCGAAGGGGGTTGAATTATACATATATTTGGAGATCACTGCAAGTATTTGTGTGGAGAGGGAGAGAAGGGGAGAAAAACAAAGCTGCAAAGGTTGAAGGTCCGCTATGTAGAATCAACTGTCAATTACACTGGCCTCATATTCACCCACTCCTCTCCCCATCTCTGCTGCCCTCTGTCAACTGCACTTGTTGAATTTGGATGCATTATTGTTTGTTCCCCTCCCACCACCTTGCTCGCTCGGTCCCCCCTGATTGCAATCGGAGCTCCAGCCTTCCGGCATTAAGTATGCAAGCCGTGCAGCATGGGGTGCATTCGCTATCAGCAATCAGCAAATGCCACAGTCTCTTGCCTTTTTCACGTGGATGGGATGAAAAAAGACTAACACACACAAACCGGCTGAAAACTGCACAATGAAAGAGGATAAAATAGAAAGCAACGAATGTCGACAAAAGAGGACATGGAGGCAATAACACATACACACCTGTCACTGTGCAACTCCGGTGTTTAAAATGAAGATAATACAACCCAGTAGCCTCATTATCTCAATACATAGCCTTGAATCTGTACCTCAGCAACATGGGAGTCTCATCTTTAACTTGACTTTTGCATGACCTTTTATGAATCTCATATTTTCCACTGCTAATGTTACAGGTGGTCTGCACTAATGAATGCTTGACTTACTGGCTTTAAAAACACTGCTTAATTTCTGACATTTAAAAGCCTTTTGGACATTTTCTCAGCAAATCTGGCAGAATTGCAGTTAAGTAGAGGTGTGTTTCTTGACAAGTTCAAAAGGCTGCTGTCTAAACCTCTTTTCAGGAAGCGCAATGCAACTAAGATAGAGACTCTTGTGGTTTGGGGAGATTAAAGGCATTTTTTCAGACAGATGCATGTTGTCTGTCATTTAATGAAAACATCAGCGCCTGCACTTTTATCTTCTGAACAGGCAGACGTCACTGATGATCACAGCTACCGCGAGAAGCTTGAGCACCTACAGATGCCTCAATCTCACACACTGATGAGCTCGACGTGTACCTCAAAACTGTGGCAGCTACAGTCGAGCCTGAATTTAAATAACTTTGCTTCGAAGTTGCACAGTTGAGTAGGTTACGGTGTACTTTGTTCTTTAAGTGATTCATTCACTGCATGTGATTCTCTTGGAAAGCAAAGTACACAAGATAAAAAGTGTGTGAGAAAAAGCAGCGATTTATTTCCTTGACTGACGACTTAATACCTTTACAGATGGATTGTCAATGTATAAGATTTTCTGATGGTGCATATTTGTTTTAAATCAAAAGGTCTAGGTACAGCAGGGTCTTAAAGGCAAAAGGGAACATTTTGGGAGATGAATACATTGTCTTCCTTGCCAAGAGTTAGTTGAGAAGACTGGTAAATACAACAAAATAGACAGCAACTGGTTACCTAGGACTGGGTATTGTTTAAATAAATTACAATACCAGTGCCAATACCAGCGCCCTTTAGGTGTTAACTATATCAATAGAGTAATTAATTTGATATCCTTTTACCTTCTTCATTCATCATTTGAGTGGAGGCATTCATTTGCGTAAAATGCCTCCAGACGCCAAATTAATGTAGTATAGCCACTTTTGAACATCTTGGTGGCATCTCAACATACTAAACTGCCAGTTCTATCAATTCCATCGTGCTCGAACTTTCCACAAACAGACTGTACGGTTTGTTGTTGCTGAAGAACGCTTGTGGTTATTGTCAGCAGGCAAAACCATACAGGAAATCATTTTTTTCTAGATCTTGATACAAAAAGGATCTCATGCAAGTATCATTCAACTGGCGAAGTTTTGATAATACTTGGTACTAGGTTATTTCAGTCATTACCAATACTTAGGCCTGCATTTACCTTAGCCTGGCATAATCAGAATCAAAACCTGGTTTACTGCCAAGTAGTTTCAAGATACAGGAAATTTGTTTCGGTGCAAAAATAATCATAAAATAGCAATCTAATATCAAACGAAATACTAACTAAAACATGTACAATGTAACTGTAAAATGATATGCTTGGTTGGATCGTGCAAATATATTTTTTAAGGGATGTGCAAAGGTTCAGAGTATTAAAAATAAGCATATGCTACGTACAGTATAGTAGAAATATAGTACAGTACATATAATGTACATATAGACAAATGTTATACTTATGTAACATGTAGTGACTATAGAGGGATAAGATAACAATAGAAACTGAGAAATAAAAATGCTGTATTCAAATTAAGGATGCATGATAATATCAGCATGAAATGTCAGAATAGGCCAACATGCTGATTTTTGCCAATACCACAAACTGATTTTTTTTGTTTTATTAACAAAGTGAACATATACAAAACATCAACCCTAAGTTGAAGTATTTTTCTTATTTTACACAATGAATGAAAATTACATACAGTGAAAAGCATTGAATTTTATGTCTTCATCTGCTGGTGGGCCATTACTACAAGGGTATGCAAATCATGATTTTATTTCCACTACAGAAGAAATGTGAGGATCACTAAAAGTAGGTGGTGAAAAAAGTGAATATGTCAATATTGGTATTGGTTAGTGGTCTGATGATCTGTTATATCGACATATCCGATATCAGCAAAAAAATACAATATCGTGCATCCCTAGTTTCCAGTCTCTGTACTAAGCTAAGAAGCTTCTGGCTGCAGGAACACATCTAACACACTGACCTGAAATCGGACTCAACTTTCTCTCAGCAGGACAAAAAATGTTTTTTTCCCAAAATGTCAAACTATGCCTTTTAAACAGAGCAGCTTTATACATGTTGCTGATATTCTGCAATAATAGCATTTCACTGAATTGCTCTGGGCCTGATTAGCCCTTTTGAACTTCCATCTGATGATTTGTGCCAACAACCTTTCATCCATTAATAGAGAGGCTTTCATACTACATTTGAGTATACTTCTTCACAGCAACGCGGCATGCACATATCCAGAGGCCTAGCATAAATACCACTTTGATCTGCCCACAATAGAAGAGTAGCTTAGGGATAATGGTGAGATCACCTCTCCAACCCCCTCTCATCCACTCCCTGGAATATCACTCTGGCAGCAGGCAATGAGCAAAGCTCTGTACCAAGAGTCAATAGTGGAAAAGGGCAGCATTGAAAAGAAAGCATTACTGAGTCAATGATTTGACCATTACTTTGAGATTAGCATTACTTGAATTACGTTGTTCAATGTCAAGCCTAAACAAGGACTATCTCGGAGACGCACTCGTTTGAAGCAAGGTTGTAAATCAGTGAGTGTTGTACGCTGCACAAAAATAGCTAATGCCTTTGTTTTGATTAGCAGTTTGACCTCAGAGATGGACTTGGCTCGCTTGTTGTCAGTGAGAGACTGGAGGGGAGCGTTGGCATTCAAACCAGATTCCTTGGCAGTCATTTCACTCAGCAGGGATCAGCTGCCTGCCAGAACAGATTACACCTGGGATACTGACGCCGTCTCCGGAGAGTGTTTTGACAGCTGACCCTGAAATAAAAGTGATCTCTCATGGAAACACAAGTGTGCCTCAAAGGAGCAGACTTAATACATATTACGTTTAACATTGGTTGAAGTGTGAGGATTGCATACAGATGCATCCCACAGGACTTAAGCCTGGAACCCACCCTTGAATATTTACTGAGCATTGATGTTAAATCCTGGAAGTGCTTCATAGAGTTTGTGGCAATAAACAAGCCTTATATTACATTCTTAATCATCAGAATTATTTACATGTCTTACATCAGATTTATAATACCCTGATGTACAGTATGCTAATAATTTACCTCATAAAGCCTGACCAGTGCAAAAAAAGATGTCTACTTAGCGAATAAAAAAATGTGTAAATAAGTTGTAGATGGATCAACATTGCTAGAAATTATCTTCCTCAACAAGAGAGGTACTTTAATGTACAACTCCTGCTTGATTTCTGTTTATACACTGTATGTCTGGAAATGTGCATACTTCTTTCAAGAGGTCAAACTTGCTCTGCCCCTGTCTTATTTCTTCACAGGTTAACAATTAACAAGGAGTGGTTGCTAATTGTGTGCAGAGTGTGTGTGTCCATGTGACAATTTTTGCACATGGTTACTTGCAAATCACAGAGAGGTACAGAGCTCAAGTTTACCAGGAAAATATTGACAGGAGAGAAATAAAGATTAAAAACAAAAGATTGCACACACCTGCCCACTGGGAAGGCGTGACCCTAACTGCTAATGAATAGAGAGCTCATACACAGCCAATTAGTAGAGGTGCTTGTTAAACCGGCCACTTAACACATGCTGTGTCAGGATAGATTGGCCTTTCATGGCTGCTTTGGGGCTATTGATATGGCTGCTGACGAGTGCATTAAGAGAGTGGGGAAAAAAAGCTTCTGCTCTGGACAACTATTTTATCATCAGTGAGCAACTAAAAGAAGATCGGCTGGCTAAACAGCAGCCGCAAACTACTCATCTGTTTACTTGCTCCTTCAGTTTTACCAGCTCTGAGAAGAAGGGAAAGAATGAATGGGAGGTAGATGAGGTGAGAGAGAGAAGCTGTGAGGTACTGCAGAGCTGCAAATCCACAGAAAAGGGAGAAGATGGAAAAAGAAGCAGCTGGAGCTGAGGATGAGAGCTGGGCAGATAAGCAAACAGGTGAATGAAGATGTGAAGAAGAAGAGCACAGGAAAGAAGAGAAGTCACTTCCATAGAGATAAGCCAGAGGGGATGAACAGTGTAGACAAACTAGCATGGTGAAGCAGAGGAGGGCGGGGAGGACTTGGCACAGTAGAGGGAGGATGGAGGCAGCGCCGTGGTGAGATGCCTCACGGGAGGATGACACATATCTCATCCCCTAGAGAGTGAAGGAGAGGGGCCAGACAACCCTGCTGATTGACTGGCAGTGTCTTGGCCTGTCATTCACCATAAACTCACACTCATCAACACTGGCTGGGCTCCCTGCGACAGAGCCAAGGGCAGAAAAGCAGCGTTGCACAATACGATTCACCAGCATAAAAGACACTCTATGCCAAACGACTGCGTTGCATAAAAGGAGCTTTTAAAATATGCGATTTCCCCCGTCCTCAGCTCTTTTTTCAATAAAACATCCATGTTATTCTGGCAAGACATCTGAGAGCTGTGTCAAGCATTTCTGATAAAAACAAACAACATTAAATTTGCCGTCATCCCGAGGAAAAAATTTGAAAGAAATGGGCTACAAACTGTTTTTATAACTTGAAAAAAAAAAATGCATTCGCATGCCAAGTCAAGGCAAAATCAGTTTCTATTGATACAATCAAAAACAGCTTCTCCTTGTTGCAGTCTGCCCTCTCTGAGTTAGGTAGGGGTGAGTTACAGAGACCATTTTCCACTCCTTTCTTTGTTGCACAAACAGTAAATATGTGATTATTAATTACTGCACGGCTTCCTCTGCTGAATGCAAACATCCCGAATACAGTGGCAGTATGACTCACCAGATTGGCGCTGTCCAAGGTGCTGCCAGAGAGAATACATCACACTTCTCAACACTGCAGCCCACCAGGAGCATCTGAGGGTTTAGTGTATTCGTACTGCTCTCTAGTGGTCATTACACGTATTACTACGCTGTTCAGATAGGTCTCTATCACCATCTGGTGGGGAGGAGAGACATCACTTTTTTAAAAAAGAAAATCTTACAGCTCTTGAGTGCTTGACTGTCTTTAATATTTTACGATTAAGGATGGGAACCAGTGTCTTCAGTGATGGGGAAATCACTGTTTGTACAATTTTGCATTGGCTTATGTTAAAGACTGAATGTCTTTAATACACAATATAAAACATGACTGTCAGTTGAGTTAACTGGCAGCCAATAAAAAACCCCAGCAAGTGCCCCCAAGGCAAAAATCAGTTCTCAATTGTCATAGTTTCTATCTGCAGTGCCACATGAGTGATTTTTACATTCCTATTCATTCATCATTCAAGCAACACTTCTCAATGTGACAAACACCCGTTTTACAAATGTGCCTCAACGCTGAGTCAAAACTGATAATTTCTTTGAGTGTGCTCAGTCTTAAAAGATGCTAAATCCCACTTTGAAAATTAAATGGTTTTGCTCTGAAGCACCAGAGAATGATATGCACCAGTGTAGCCTGTGGGGAGTTACTGTGCGGAAATACTCGCTCTGCATTAGACAGAGACAATTGATCAAAACAGACTAATTAATGTATGTGTTTTAC
This sequence comes from Plectropomus leopardus, assembly GCF_026936395.1. Taxonomy (NCBI): domain Eukaryota; kingdom Metazoa; phylum Chordata; class Actinopteri; order Perciformes; family Serranidae; genus Plectropomus; species Plectropomus leopardus. The sequence goes on along the minus strand of NC_142192.1, from coordinate 16,779,069 downwards.
ATATATTCATTTCCGTATCAAATATTAATGAAAATAAACGTATTTGTTTTTCAAATGAGCACAAGGCTATCAAATATTTCAGACACACCTCATTAAAGATACAGAGCCAAGAGCAAGCATGCATTTTTAAAGGGCCACGATTCACAATGGCATAGTGCGGAGTTGGCTGCTCTGAAGTGTGGCCTAGATCAGCTATGCAGAGGGCTGAGTGTTGCATGAGATCAAGGTCTTTGTGCAGAAGAATAAGTATAATGTCCTTTACAGCAAATAGGAAAGCAGCTCTCGGGCTCTTGATGTATACTTAAAAACAATTCACATATCGCTGAGAGTTACAAGAAGCTTGAATCCAATGAATTTGTAGGGCGAGTTTAGACCTTTGGCAATACCACAATTACAATGTTGCCTTTAGTGAATCTTCTGCAATGAATTTTGCCAAGTGAAGGAATATGCCAGATTTCTCAAAATTATTTCATTTTCCCTTTTGCAGGGGGAGGGAGCATTGGTGCTGTAATGATCAGGAGGAAAAAAGATAATTAGACCGTGGATGTACTCCAGTTGACGGTTATAGTAAAAATTAATATATTCAGGCTTTTTTTTTTAAGGGTGTTTCTGATATTTGTCTCAGGATTCCTACAGCTTGAAGTAAATCAAATTAAATTTTTTTTAGACTTTTTATTCAAGTTAGGATGAAATTTAAGACCAATTATACAATACCCAAAACCTAAGGAAAAAAAAACCATGAACCATTATATTTTACATAGCGTTAAGGGTAATTTTACCCCAACATTTCCTGTAACATTAAACATTACATTTTTGGTCCAGTGAAAAAGTTAGATCTGGTTAGACTTGGGAAATATCTAGCATTTATTGCTGAGTTTTATTACCAATTTGTGTTTCTCACCTTTGTGAGCTTATTCCACTGCTTTTATTCCTTTCATGAAGATCTTACGAAGTGGAATTTTGTAAATTATTTTTTCAAATACTTGTTACCAATTATTTAAGATTTGACAATGTAATGTCAGAAAAAAAGCAATTTGTAAAATTCTTCTTCCCATGTCTTTGCATTTTAAAGACTTTTGAAAGACTGATTTAAGACATTTTGGTGTCAGTTAAGGCATTGTTTATAAATATATTAATTCAATGCCTTTTCAGACTTTTTAAGGAGAGAACCCTGATTTGTCTATTCTATGTCAATCATAACAACAGACAAAATTAAGGGAAAAAAACCTGTCATTTATTCAATACAAATCAACACTACCACAAACTACAGCCTCCAAAATAATAATAAAGTTGCCCTCTAATCAGCTACTTTGATGTTTATTAAATAATCTCAGTAATAACTGAAGTAAAAATTCAAGCACCTAAGTTATCATGATTTGTCAGATGTCTTACTTCTCTGACAGTAAACAATCTATTTGGGTTTGGGACATTTACTGGCACAATTCAAGATATTTACATATGTCAACTTGTGCTATGGTAATTTGTATAGGCTATTTTTCTCTAAGGGAAGGTAGCAATGCACAACAGGAAAGGCATTTCAAAGATTTTAAGCACTGAGGAGGGACTTGTGTTTTTTATTTCAGCTTGGGAGAAGGACATACAACTTTAATGGTTGTATTTTATATTTATTTTATATACCATCTAAACCCCATTACTGCTGGTGGATTTTAAAGGCATGTTTTGTTTAAAAACACCATAATTACATAATTTTTTATAGCTATAAACTGTCAAAACAGATACATCATGCACAACTAAAGCTTCCGTCATTAAAATAACTGTGTCTCATTTAAAATGGTATGCTTATTTATGGTGAAGGGAGGGTCATGTGTTTCCCCTCAATCACTCAGGGAGGCTCAAGGAAAATTACTTGCAGCCTTCCTGAGGCAACAAATATTCAAGATTAAAAAACAAAACACACAAAGTAACATCCCAGCAACCCACCTCCTCCGATAAAGTATAGTCCCTTACAGATGTTTCTAAAATACCTGCCATTTTAATGACCATGCAATTAATTAACTATGTGAGAAAAATAATTGACAGACAAAGCTAATGAAGACAATTATGTACTAAACAGAATAACCTTCATGAGGTGAAGCCAGGGTTGGTGTTGTATTGGACTACATTAATTTTAGCTAGATGTAAATAATGTACCGCCAACAGAGCCTGTATTAACCTTGAAACTTGAGCAAATTAACGTGTTTCTTTACAAAACATGAAAAGAAGGTAATGGCAAGTTGAAAAGAAATTACCCAAAAATTAGCAAGAAATTTGAAATAGAAAAAGAAATATTTTTTAAAAAGTACAAGAAAATAATGTGGAAAAACAAATAAGGAAATGGCTTGGGGGGAAATGTGCTTAAAATAAAAACAATTCTGAAACAGAATTTTAAAGATATAATTGTGATAATTATAAATATAGCTTCCTGGGAATTTCCCATATTTTTTAAATCTACAAATTCTTAATAATTTGCCAGCATTTCTTGGCAATTTCCCTTTTCCTCCATGTTTTTTAGAGGAAAACAAGCCAGTTTTAACCACAAGGTTAAAGGGTTTTAAATATTTGTTCGTGTCATCTGATCACAGCAGAAAAGCGATGTCGATCCAGGTTTATAATGATTCATCGTGTGTTACAAGATATAAAGCTGGTGCAGATTCATAAAACGGATCTCCTTAGACTTTCCATGAGACAACAGATTTCACAACATTATAGGCCCCTACACGCAACTCACTGATATCAAGTCAGTCAGACAGACAGAAAGTGCATCAGGCTGAGCACATACCGCCGTTATGAATTAATAACAACCAATGTCCGGATGTCTTCATGCACACAAGCTCACGGAGTCAACACAAACTCCTCAGCAACACAAAATGACCAACAGAAACTCGCACCCAGCTGAAAAGACTCAAAAACAGGCACGGCGGCCATCGAAAAAACACACAAAACACCACACTGCAAATAAAAACAACTTGCACTTACTTTTTGTTTGTCTTCGCGTGAATATCCAGTGCTTGCGTTCATTTCCGAGCATATTCCGTCTGTTTGTGTCCACTGACCAAGTCCTGTCCTTGTCCCTTGGCCTTTATAAAGTCCTGTCCGGCGTTGTGTCGTTTGTTCCTGTCTCCGCGTGTTTTCACGATTAAAATGTCCTCTCCTCTGGTCAAAGTATCCGACTTGCATTTAAAGACATTTGGTGCTGTCAAACTGCAGAAAAGTCTTCAGCCTGTCCCTACATCGGTTTGCCTGGAGTAACCCAAGCTAGCTACAAGCTATGCAGCAGGTAAGGCAACAGGACAGACAGAGACAAGTTGTGGGTCTCCCCGTGACTAAAAACGTCAATTTATTCATAAAAATGTGTATTTAAAACCAAGACTATAATTTATATATTTGTATTTAAAACTTTTAGCCGAATTTATTTCCATTTAGCACCCCTACATGTGGCTAGCTAATTGTGCAGCTAAGTGGGCGGGGCTGCTGCTCTTCTTCTTCTGATTTGATGTGACGCATTACAGAAAAAAAACACACGAGGTAATTGGTTAACCCTCTCAAACCCGAGCACCTGAAGGGAATGGGCAACTAAACAAGAAATGGGCAGATAAACGACAAGAAATTCGTTGTTTTTTTTTTAATTACAAGGAAATCATCTGAAAATAACTACAAAAAAAGACAGAAATAAAAGTAAGTTCTTGATTTTTTTCTGTGACAAAATTTTCAATATATAACGAGAAGAATTAAGAATATAGTTTTCTGGATGTTTTCCCCATTTTTGATAATATCTAATCATCCCTGCACAACTAATTTTCAAGTAATTTTCCTTTCACCTTTTACAAATTTATTTGCAATTTACCAGACTCTTCTTGTTATTTTGCATTCACAAATATGTATTAAGATCATTTTAAACCAAACTTACTAAAATTTCTGACTCATCTTAAAAAAAAAAAAATTAAAGTTTTTTTTAAAGCAATAATTAGGGACTATACTTATCTGAGGAGGTAGGTGGCAGGGTTGTCACTTTTTTTTTTTATCTTTACCCTTCCTGAAGCTTAAGAAATATTTTACCCTAACCCTAACCCTGAAGTAATTTAGGGTCATCATATATAACAAGAAGTCTCTTAATATTTGATGGTTGCAGAAAGTGATATGTTTACAGCTGTTTACTACTCACTACTTTTTTTTTTTTTGCACAAAAAATGTTTAGTTTTATTAGCAAGATCTTTATCTATATAAATGATATTTTCCAGACAGAAAAGCATTTATGTTACTCATCTTGCTTTTTTTCTGTAGCAGTAAGCAGGCCAGCATGTATAACACCAGGACCCTGAATATGAAGCTGCTAAATAACATGCAGCCATCGTAAATGTTATTAATTAAATCTGTGTTTTGTACTGTGACATGTCAAAATTTTTGCTGTGAAAAAATAAAGCCTACAGTTGCTTTTTTAAATGAAATGTCAAAATGTCATCCTCATACTCCTTTGCATGCCAATTATAGTCTACAAAACAGAATATGTCGTACATGAATTTGCTTTTATTGAATTACACTACATTGTGTGGTAATAATAACAATGATGGTTGGTACTGCTGCCTTACAGCAGGAACGCTGTGGGTATAAATCCACTGGCTGTACAGAGTTTGCTTCAGATTAAAGTAACATCAATTTATGTGCACAGTTGTGTCAGTTTGTGGTGTGTAATCGTATCCATAGTAACTGGCATCAATCAGCCATGCAGTTTTAGTGCTAGTGAATGTGACAGTGGTTTTAGCCCATGTTTATACTTTTATATCTGCAATATCAACCAAATTAAAAATATCTTTTCTAAGACCTTGATAGAAATGGCTGCACCACCAGGACAAGGTTATTCCCAGTCCAATAGCCACTGTAAAATCTCAGTCAAGCTTATTAAGCTGTATTTACTCAATTTTGTGAAGTTGTTGCAACTTAAAAATGTCATGTGACATCACCTTGGTCTTTCTATGTGTAAGCTACTTCAGTGAACCAAGTTGGTCTGACTTCATTATAAAAGGGGTTTTGCCGATGATGAAGTTAGGAGATATACTTGCTGTGTTTTGTCAACATGTTTAAGAAAATACAAATATGATTTAATAGTATGCAACCAGCAGTATACAGATATATAAGCACAATAAACTTGGTTCACTGAAATTGCTAAAACACAGATACTGATTTAATTTAACTTGTCATTTTTAAGTTGCAACAACTCTTCAAAATTAGGAAAATAGCTAAATTTGAAGTAAACTCAGATATAAAATAAACATAAATTAAAGCAGTTGGTTTTTCTAGATATTTTAAAGTAAAATTAACTTTAACTTAATAATTTTAGTTTTTTTTTTTTAATCTGAGGTGAAAATAGAGCCTGACAGTTGTCTTGTCTTGTGCTTTCAACCCATTGCACAGCAGGTTTATGATTTTGATCATTGTCTGAGTCAGTTATGATGACATACTGAGTCATTTATTTCGACTGGCATCAGATAAAAACCACGAACATTCTGTTAGCTCTTGATGACACCTATGGGCGGGAAGCAGTATAATATGAAGTACATCTGTGGTCCATGTGTGTCTATAAACACATCTCCTTTTTACTAAAAGAGATGTTCTTGTCTTGAACTAAACAGGCTCTACCATTCTGTGGCATATCATTACTAGTTATACAATCTGTTTCTTAGGAACTCAAAAGATTAAAATCATATACCAGAAGAAGTCAAGTGGAAAATTTAAGGCCAATTGCATTCATCGTAGCACGCCAGACTGAATAACATTGTATGATGGTGCCAGTACAAGAAATACAGCTTTTCAACTGGAACAATGAACACAAAGATTTAAATCAGAGGCTTTGGTTGTCACACATTTCACTGTAGATGACATTCATATTATTCAAATCAGGCTGAGCAGCAATGGTAATACAAGCTCATTTGTTTGCGGTGCTGCTGCATTATTGCAGGCAATGACAATAACAATTCAGTCAGATGATCAAAGTTGGTCAAAATATTCATTTGATAAGATTACTATTATTAGCATGTTGCAAATGCACTTGCCTTGCTTACCTTTGGTCATGACAGTATATGAGCAGCAGAGGGAGCCCTTTCAGTTGGTTCAGATATTGGCTGGTGTCGTGATTACCAGTTGTGGTTGTGAGTCATTTCTCAGTACCACGGTGTCCTGTGCCTTCCACGTGGTGCTGACTCACTCTCTACTGTGGAGAGGACATGCAGGATTGGCTTTGACTGACATGCCTCATGAGCACACACTGTCTGGGACAAACTAAGAGTGTTAATCACCGAGTGCAAGGTGGAGGCTCATTTTTGAATCAGGGTACTTTTTTTGTTTTTCTGACATTTTGTTATGAGGGCTGGTCTAAAATATTCTATCGCAAGTAAGTAACATCAAAGTAATACTGGCACTGTGACATAATTCATAGGCTGAAACAGAAGGGAAAACACAATATATCCCCTTTAAGGTCTGAAAAGGAAGACCAACAAAAACATCTCTACTTCGATACAATTAAGCAGCTTGCGGCCAAGACAGAAGGTTCACAGCAGTATATCCAGAAATATCAACCAATAATTTCTTTAGTGTCAGTGTAAACTCAAACTACCAGCCCACATAAGGTACAAACTCCACACCTACCATCGACTAACAACTTAAAGGAACAGTTCACCTTAACATCAAAAGTATATATTTTTCATTTTGCCTGTAGTATTATTTATCAATCTAAATTGTTTTGGTGTGAGTAGCTAAGTTCTCTCCAATATAACGGACCTGGATGGCACTTGGCTTGTGCTGCTCAAAGCACCAAAAAAAAGACATTTTAAAAAAACTTATAGCCTCATTACTGAAGATGATCCACAGACCTTGTTGTATGCAGTTTCATCTTGGAACTATTTTTTTCTACCAAACTACACCTGCCAACTGTATCACAGCGCAGAAGTGTGCATCTACTCATGGACAAGAGACTCGTGCTTTTGACAGTGCGACACGTTAACATTAATCGCACCCTCCTTGGCTGAGCTATAATGTTAGCTAGCTCAGTGGTGCCAGGTGAACTAGTAGTAAATGCTAGCTTCTTTCTGTGCGTTGATACTTTTAGCGAGTGTAGTTCAGTAGAAAGAAGACATCAAACTGCTCACATAAGGCCTCTGGATTATTTTAACCAGGTCATGATTTCTGGAAAGAGATACTGCTGTTGAGTTTTTTAAGTGTATTTTTTTTTGCGCTTTGAACACCACAAGCAGAGTGCCATCTAGTACTGTTATATTGGAGTAAAGGCAGACATCTCTATGGCCAATACCTCCAAAACTCTGCAATTCACACCAAAACAATCTAGATCGATCAACAGCACTACAGGTAAGAGGAGAAATATGTGCTATTGATTTGGGGGTCAAGTGTCCCTTAAAAAAAAAAAAAATTAAAAGGCAGAAGAAAAGACGCATATATGCTTTTTATTTCAATTTATTTATCTTTAAAGAACCAATACGAATTGGGGATGTTTTCAAAATGGGTACAATGATAAAAAACTGACCATTTTCATTCTTCTCCACCTTGTCTTTCAGACTAAATCTTCAGCTCTGTGTGTGAGTTAAATATGCATATTTAGGGGAAGTCCTATTGTAGCCCCGTTAAGGAGAATGAATAAAAGCAGGAAAAGTACCTGTTGTAGGAGTTGTTATGTTTGTTTCCTGTTTAACTGCCTGGATGAGGTGGTCTGAAGTGTATGTATACGTGTGCGTAGGATGCTAAGCAGGGTTTGGTAGGCTTATCTGAGGTGGACTGATTATTGCACTCCAACAAGATTTAAAAAAAAAAAAAAAAAGAAAAAAAAAGACATGGCTCTCAAAGGATAAAAAACATCAACAAAACTATTGGATAACAAAGTGTCCTTGCCCCTGCCAAACTCATAACTGCCACACATATCATATCTTGTGAATAAATATTGCAGACATATTCAAACTGAGTGAACCCCTAAACTGAAAGTGACTTTAAGAAAGTGAAGGGTAAAAGGAAACATTACTGCATTTCAGGTGAACCTTTCGAGTTTTTGTGCAAAAAAAAAAAAAAAAAAACACCCCAATACCAAAATGGACAGTCACAATATGTGTTCAAAGTTTAAAAATGTTTTTCTAAAAAGGTACATTATTCTGGCCTAATCATAATGTCAATAATTAGTGGAAATAAAAATAAGCAATATCATTTAACATTTCATCTTTTCTTCACCATTATTTGTGTAAAAATAAAAATTCACAAAATGGAAAATGTTATCCCATGATTACAACTGAAAAAAAAAAAGAAAAAAAAATATAGAAACAGGATGGACTCAAGTTGAAAAAATTCTGGCCCGTGGTTGTACAGTATAACCGGGAGGCGGGCCTATCTGTGTGCTTTGACCTTCCATTCATTGGTTCGGCTGGTGGATCCCCAGATCTGGATTCATTCATTCGATCACTCGCTAGCTCTCCAATCAATTAACCATGACTCAGTGTTAACAAATCATCACAATAATTACTGATAGCACTCTCTTCATTTTTTTTTTGTGTGTATCTCCCTTTGTTGGAAGATTCCCCCGCTAGATGCACATAAGAAAGATGCACTGACAGGAAGCCTACTGCACACAGCAGTTGTGGCTGTTGTTATCCTTGAACCGCAGACGCATTTTGGGTCTGTATTTCTCGAGGTAAAGAAGCTGTTTGGAGTTGAAGGCTCCACGTCTCTTCCTATGAAAAAAAAACAAAAAAAAACAGGGAAAAATGAGATTAAACAGCTATATCTACAAAAGAGGGCCGATAGCACATTATAGCACTACAATCATTTCCATAGTGATGAAAGAAATAATTCTACATTTTGGGAAATACACTCATTTGCTTTCTGGCAGAGTCAGTTGAAAAGATTAATCACACTTTTATATCTATATTTTGAATATAAGGCAACAGTAGGCAGCCTGTTAGCCTAGCTAAAAATAAAGACTGGCAACAGAGGGAGACAGCTAACCTGGCTCTGTCTCAAGACAACAAAATCCAACTGTCAGCACCTCTAAAAAACAATTATTAACACCGTATATCTTGTTTGTTTAATCTGTCCAAATATAAAAGTAAAGACATCAATATGCTATTTCCATACAGTTTATGTGCTGGACTATTTCTTGGAGCTTGGAGCAGTAACTTCCTGGAGTCTAAAGACATTTTCACACATGCACTTCAAACTTGAAAATATCAAAACATTTCCCAAAGGAGTTGCATGTAAGACGCAATTGTCTGCATCATTTGGAATGGACATCAAATGGACCTTATCCTGTGAACTCCGTAGTACAAAGTGTGTATAATGTCTGACAGTGTCAAGTGTGAATGAAGCAGCTAATTGTCGAACGAACGGGCGTGGGGGTGACATTTCTATCAAGTGGCTCATGCAAAACTGGAAGAAAACAATTTAATTTACATAAAGAAGGCAACAAAAATGTCTACATGGAGAGACAAAAGGATTGAGGAACTTCTGTTTATAAGGGCAGATGCCGAAATCATCAGACACATTCAAGGAATGGTAATAGACTTGGTGTAATTTGCGTCATGTCCTGCCTCCTGCAGGTGATTATTTGCATTAAATGAGTACGCGTCTGACATGGACAATCTCCTGATATATACAGCGTTTATGAAAAGAAAAACGATAAAAAAAAACATTGCCCGGGGTTCAAACGAGAAAAAGGCTTAAGCTAGTAAAGATGCAAACAGGTTTATTTTCCAAAATGCTGTATTATTCCTTTAACACTGGACTTCTTGAAGGAACCAGTGTTGTTTCAAGTGTAAATACCAGACTCGAGAGTTATAGTTAAAGATTTACTTTGCGCACTACAGACTGACAGATGCCAAAATGAACAAGTCATTGATATCAACAAATCAAAGGAATATAAATCATTAAATGATTTACCTCAACTTCAATTACAGTTTGGCTAAAAACCACAAGGGGCCATCCATCTTTTTACATCAACTGCATCATTAACTGATTTAAGACTCAATCTTTAATGAAACCTTAAAAGTACAAATGTAGGAAGGGTACTTACTGCCTTATGTACTGCACAGCGTCCTCATACTTCATCCCACACTCAATGAGGGCTAAGGCCACCAGGACTGGAGCTCTGAGAGGTGAAGAAATCCAGTGGACCAGTTCACAGAAGACAGAGAGAGAAGCGAAGGAGGAGAGAAGGAGAAAAGAAGATTAAATGCCATGGTTCACATGGTTCCATAGTGATACAGTGGCGGGGAAGGGAGAGGGTTTTAAACCTGGGAAACAGGCCTGGGAAATCAACAGGGGTGCACAAGTTCACTGTTGACCTGCTGGGGCACGGTGCTCACACCATAAGCCTCTCTCTCTCTCTCACACACACACACACACACACACACACACACACACACACACACACACACACACACACACACACACACACACACACACACACACACACACACACACACACACACACACACACACACACACAAACTGTGATATGTTACAGCAAGACAACCTTCTCCTTTCTCACCAGATGAGAAAAAAATAAATATAAAAACTTTGCAGACCACTTGGCAAGTCAGATCAGAGTGCTGACAGAGCATTTCCTTGAGTGGCCTTTCTCTCACACAAAATTCTCAAGGGTTAGTATGTGAGAAAAGAGGAGTTGAAAGAAAATAAGAAGGGGAAAAAACAATACGATAGCGTGAAAGGAGGAATGAGAATATTGTTAAAGAAAGGACAAACAACAACAAGGCACAAAACTGCAGCCTCCCACACTAAGGGCCTTAAGAGAATTTTGGCTCGTGTAAGGCGGATCAGACCGTAAGGCTGTGGAAAGCCCAGATGACTGCAGTAAACACAGGACAGGGAAGAAGAGGAGATGAATTCAGAAAATGCCAGTCTGACCAAAACTGGTAATTATACAACCCCTGGAATGCCACAGCAATGCAAAATGCTGGAAGCCATTGAGAACTGATTGGCTTGTTGCGCGTTCGTGGTCAGGAAAGACATTTTCACACTAGCTCGCCCACATCATGTGCTTCTGCCTTCTTTGTTTTCACACTTGTGTTGTTACTCGGCAGAATTCATCTGTAATTTGCTGCCACACTGGTCCATGAATAAGATATCTGCACATCATTTGTGCAACCTCATGACCAACAGACAGATCACATGCGAATGTAGTCGCCTTTTTTTCTTTCTTTTTTTTTTTCCAAGTCAGCAGAGGCAATACACTGTTATGATTAATGAAAGATGTTTCAACCAACTGATTGTCTATTAACAGAGCACTAACAGGAGCGGGAGGAGAGCACGATCATTCAAGAAAACGAATAATCAGCAGGGTATACTTAGGTACAGATGCACAGGTACATTACAGCACATTTAGTTTCACAGCCAGCCAAGTCAGCCTTGGGCTGTGTAAGTACTGAAGAAGCAACAAGAGTTAAAAGATCAGAGGGGGGCTGAGAGAAAGGCTAGAAGCTCAGGAGAAAGAAAGACTTATACGGACAAGTAACTAATTAGTGCTCTCTGTGGCCTTGTTTATTTACATATTCTAACAGGTGGCCAAATCTATCCCTTTGACACAGAGGAGATGAAATGATCTAAGCACAGACTGCACAAAGGAAGTGGACGTAGCCACAGTGATGTCACCCAATGGTTTCTGGGTTACTGTTCTGAAGTGGTAGTAGTGTTGTATTTTGAATGTCACCATTTTGGTTTTATGGAGGCAGAAGTGACCATATTTGGACAAGAGGGTGAAGTTGACTGACATGCCTCTATCCTGCTTGACAGGTTGGCTTAATAGCAAATCTATTTTACTCTAAATGGGTTCAGAATTTAACTAAGGAACACCATGCTCTATTGAAGAAGGCTTGAAACTAGCAATTGAGATCAGGAAAATATGAATAAATAACCTGCCTTAAGATTTTTCAAACATTTTAGATTCACTCTCTTTTTAAACATAATATGAGCTTGCTGGCATACATGAAGAGAGAGACAGAACGTAGGGAGAAAATGAAGAAACATACATAATGGTTAACGAAACTTCATGCGTTGCCACATATCAGAGCTACATTATCCTACAGAAAATAAATTAGACGTTATTTGATGTTTCTATACGTGGAGGGTTATCCACAGAGGATTTCTGTAGCAACTTCATTACACACAACAAAATCCAAAAACTTTTCCAAAACTTTTGGAAAACATGATTGTGAAACTCTATGATCTTTCCAGGTTTTTCATAACAGTGGAAACCCTAAAAGGCAGTTCTGCATTAGCTTTACATTTTAAACCTTCTTTTATACAGTCTATGGCTCTAAACACCCACACAACATCACAGTGAACAGATAATACTAACAGGAAGGGGAAACACATTAGGTCAAATGGGTAGCATTACACTGGGGAACGAGCTACTGCTGACAAGCTTCAAGTTTGCTTTGCTGCTTTCCAATTGGTGTTCTACACCAAAAAAGTATAACATACATCAAACATGGCTACACTTTAAAGAGTGATTGTTGTTTAATTTGTTTAACACCCAAACTCACCCACCCCTACCGTCACAGTTCAGATCATTGCTACAGCGCCTCTGTCTTTCCCCCTACCTTTCTACATGTTTTCAACTATTTTAGCCTTTACAATAGCCAGCAGAGGCTCACATTTTACTGGTGCACCTGAAACGTAGCATTTTTTACTAACAAACATGGATAGCAGTAACACTGACATGTGCAATGCCGTGTAATTTAGGGGAGTGGTGTACCAGGGAATGTCATAGGTTTCCATGTTTTTTTAGACATCTAGAGAACAGAATTACTCAGCAAAAATCTAATTATCTCCCTTGCAAAAAAAAAACCCCAAAACAAAACACAGATAGACTGGGACCAGAATAATTTCACAGTATGATAAGTGACAGAACACATAATTCACTTATTCAAACTAGAATTACTGTCACATGATTGCATGCCTTAGCAAACCACTCAAGCTGCACTTTCAGTTTACATCTATGTCTCCGCTATGGCTTACATTCCAGAGTTATGACACTGAGTAATGGCCAGAAAAGTGTTTTTGTAGAACATTGTGGGGTCACAGTGACACTGACCTTTGAACACCTAATTCTAATAAGTTTATACTTGAGTCCAAGTGAATGTTTTTCTTAAGATATTGCATTCACAAGAATGAGACAGACAAACGTATAGATAGAACTCAAAATATAATGCTTCTATCTACAGCTATTGCCAATGTGGAGGCATACAAAGTTAATTTTGTGTTAGGTATTCTTTCAGCACCTCTGAGTTAGTAAATTGTCTGAGCTTCCATGCTGCCATTGTTTGCTGGAGCCGGATAATCAGCAGGAAAAAGTTAGATGGAAAGTCTTAGCCGTATCCACAAACCTGATTTCCCTTAAACCTGAAATATCTGCCACTGGAGGAGAAATTTTATGGTACTCACTCACATCCATATCACAATATCTCTTACAGGACGAAGTAGCTATGTGGATTTCACATCTGAGGCCAGTCAGAACTTAACCGTATAACAATCCAGACCACCTAATCTGCCTGTAGAATTATTGTTACATCTCTTGACAAAAAAAAAAAAAAAAACAGCTAGCCACTCACCGGCCAAGTCCTGCCACACAGTGCACAGCGATGCAGCATCCAGGTTCCTCTCGAAACTTGTTGTTGACCAGCTTGAGCCAGTCTTCCACAATCTGGTTGGGAGGAGGGGCCCCATCATCGAAAGGCCAGTCCTAGAGAGCACAGAAGAGAGAGTGTTTGTGTTTGAGAGTTCAAAAGGACAAACACAAAAAAGGAAAGGCTGTCATATGTGTACGTGTGTAAACCGTCTCTATATACGCTATATATCCTTTATTTAACAGGTGAAAGTCTCACTGAGATTTAAAATCTCTTTTTCAAGAGTCACCTGGCCAAGAAGGCAGCATGAGACAATGTCACGCCAATTAATACAAGCAGACAAATACGCTGTCACACATTATAAATGAGCAAACATAAAATACAGTCAAAATGAAACAAGTGCAAGTGTCTAAGACAATCTTGGTGGTTTTTTGAATAGCAATCACATAGACCACGAGTACCACTTTCTTGATCCTTTAAAGTTGACTTGAATTCCATGATAGCTATCAGTTCAGGCAATTTCAGGTCCTTCCGTTAATTATCCCACGAAAATGGGGCAGCATATTTAAAAGCTTTCTTGTCAAACCTTAGGGATCAACATCTGTAGAAAATTGTGAGAGTGCAGGCCATATTGGTTTTGGTTTTCACAAATGTATGTACACAAACAAGAAGGAATCAACTCAAGCAAAGATTTATATACAAAAAGCAACCAATGCGAGTGTCTGCAGACGGACAGAGAAGGCCATTTAACAGTAGTGTACAGTGTGTATTAGTGCACGTGGTTTCCACTGCCAGTAATAAAATGTAAAGCAAAACAGAACACAGCATCAAACTTCTTTAGGCACTAGTCTTAACTCTTACCAGGACCTCTATCCCCTCCTTCTCGACTGGAGTCTTATCGTAGGTGGCATCGCAAACTCTCACCAGTGTGTTCACATCACTGTTTTTCAGGTCCTGGCAGGAATCAGAGGAGAGAGGATTTTAAACAAAGGACTTGCAAACTAATGCACGCAGATACCAACAGAGACAGAAGTGGGCATACCTCTGTGAACTTGTTGAGCGTGGCATTGGTGGGGTTGTGGGTGATAAGGAACCTCATGCTTTCGTAGGTAATCTCGACTGCAGCGGGGCGGTTCATGTTGGCGAGACGGCTTAAAAAACAATTACAATACAATACTCTTACAAAACAAAAGAGACTTTTGGCTCAGAAGTCAGCAAAGACTGCTAGGAGACTTATGTGTTCAAAGGAGGGTAGAATAAATAAAAATGACAACACGTGGTGAAGGATGGGTCAGGAGGACAACAGGTGTTCAACTACGGGATGATGTACACAGAAAAGGGGAACAAAAAAAGGATGGACTAGTCCACAGTACTCCGGGATGTAAAAAAAAAACAAAAAAAAAAAAAATGAATTAATACAAAACCAAAAAATTAAAAAGAATTTTAAAAAAGACAAAAAAGATGGAGAGACTATCCAGGAGTCATCCAATCAGTTTACCCCATTCAGGAGAGCTGTTTGTGATTGGCTGTTCAAGGAGAAAGTGGAGAGCAAAGATTTGTCGTATTGGTTGGGACAGGGCAGGGCAGTCGGGCCAAGGACTACGCAGTTTCCCAGGGGGCCTTTGGATGAGTCAGCAGTTCCTTGTGTGCTGGGCAGTCAGGGGGGTTTCTGGGTAGCGTAGTCCCTCAGGGGGCGGCCGATTCACTTCTCCACAGAGGTGAGGTGCTGTGCCTGGCAAAATTCTCCGCTCACACACGCCATATAGGTACGGCCCAAATCAACACAGAAACCCTGCCAAGAGAGGACAAAGATGGTGAGTGAGGTTACACGGTAGTAATGACATCACACTCGGACCTATGGAGACTGAGCTGTCTCGTTTTCCTGTTTTTAAATTCCTCCAGGGATCAATTAAGTATTTCTGATTCAGATTCTGAATAACAACTGTGTACATAAACGCGCTCGGTGATTGTCTTGTAACAGTTTCAGAGAGCTAGCTAGTGGGTCGCTTGGTAGTTGTGGAGTTAATGACAGCTGGTGAGTCTGAATTTCCTCCCAAACTTTTTTGGATAAATATGCAGCTATGAATAATATTAGAATATTATCATCACAAAGGTGTATGTATTAAAGAATGTTAGGTATATACTATAAATGTAATATCTTAATACGTGTGGACAAAAATGTGTCAACTTTTTCTACAAAGGACATGCAAAGTTTCTACAGAGGCTGACTTTTGTTTGACTGACTGGAAACCTTGGAGGACATTGAAACGAGGCATCTGGATTATTTCAAATGATTTCATTCATGTATAAACAGGTCAAGTTTGTTTTTATGTTTAGAAACAATTAAATCTTGAGATTAATTTATAGAAAAATTGAAAATGACATATTTTCCTCAAATCGTCCAGTAGTACCCACAGCTTTAGTGTTATAATCTTGATTTCCATAATCCCTTTGGCAACATTTACGTTCGGTTAATCAAGAAGACGAGTACACAATATGTTGCATGCTCAAAGCTGTGGTCATAATGGAAGAAGTTGTATCTTGAACTTTAAAGTTAAAATGTATACTATACAGGACTGTCAAAACAGTATGCAGTCTCACACAAAAGTAATCACTTTCAATGATCATTTTAAACCCATGAGAAGTGTGTAGCAGTGTATTCTTTTCAGCAGAAACCCTGTCATCTGCACGCATTTCATTGTTTTCTGTATTTTGGACACTGTTGGGCAGAGAGCACAGTTGAGGTCCGGACTCTGGACTATAAAAAAGTAGCAACCAGGTGCAGGAGCGGAAGCAGCACACATCCAAGAGGAAGCTACAAAAATGTACATTAATCCACATTTAAACAAATGTAAATGCACCTGAGTTACAGTAGCTGCGGAGCTCATTTCCATCAGTATTCCCTTGCCTGATGTTAAAAGGCATCCTTAAATAGTAAAACTGCAAACAAAGTACAGAAAAATGCAAATATTTTCATTTTATTTTACCTTTATTTACCCTATGCAGTCCTATTGAGATTCAAAATCTATTTTTTAAGGAATCCTGGCTAATATGTGGCATAAAGAATTTCACAAAAAAGAACTGTATGGCAAGGCGAAACGCAATTTGTGATCGGCCTTCACATTCACTGGCACTACTGTTTACAAACAGTAACCAACTATGTCAGTGTGATGTACCTTTAATTTTAATAATCTCCCTCTGCACTTCTGAATTTCAGCTTTCTGCTCATGTAATTTTAGGTCCATAAACTCAAAAAAGGTACCATCATGATGACCATATTTACTTTCAGGCCTTAATATATTCATCTGCTGTGAACTGACTACAACTGTGGATTACATCACCCTGTCAATTCACCACCTGTTACTGAAATGGAAACTAATAATATGCACAGTACCAAGCACACACGCTTCACAAGGGTGTCTTAGAGAACAGGTAATGTCTGGTCTGTAACTAGCCAGGGAGCAGTAAGTCAAATGGTGCCAAGTCCTTGACAGTCTAAACCCAGCCGCCACAAACTGGCTGGAACCGTCTCAGAGCAACATAGGAGGGAGGTAGGAAGGGAAGGGGAGGGCGGAGGGAGTAGGGGGAAAGTGGATGACGAGAGCTGGCTATCACTACTCTAACTACGTACACACACAAGTGGTGGGCGGGAAACGAAGAGAAAGGGCTTGGACTTCAGCACCGTGTCACAGGCAGTAGTCACAAGGTGAGGATTGCAGGGTGGGCAAAGCTTCAAACAGATCTAGTATTTCAGTCCCACGCTCCCTATTTTCACCTCCTTGAGACTGACACAAGACTCCCTGTGCTCTTTCTGACTCTCTCTCTGTTCCTATTTAACTCAGTCATGATTTACTCTAGATATTAAAACTTAACTAGATCCTGAGTGATCATTTTAAACTCAAACTGACAGTTTCTGAAAAGGAATCTGTCATGTTGTCATGAACGAGCTGGTGATTTGTGTTTATTGTTTTGTATTATAGTTGGTGTTTTAAATTGTGTCAAATCATGTTTGTATAGTATTATATGTAGTTGTTGAGTCATGCATTTTTAAAGGCCCATCTAGGGACGGGCATTGCCAATTAGCTTAGGCTATAAATGCTGTGGTATGTGGCATCAGTTTTATGCTATATACTTGTCCCTATTGAAATAAATAAATAAACCTTAAGATGCTATATATGCTGTTTAATACTGGTTCTCTTTATCCCACCTGCTTGATTTCTATTAATCCAGTTACAGGCATCTATTTTTTTTTACAACCCAAGGCCACTCTTCAAAACCTGACCAACTCTCTGCTCTTTTTCTCTTGCTCCCACCCACTACCCCAGTGTCACTTATCCTCTCAGTTAACTGCCAACCACAGAGCCACTGTCAAGGGGATGCATCAACCCACTCTCCTCCATAAATTTCTTTCCTCCCCAGTCTTTTATAATTGGCAACAGCCACAAGGGCACTCAAAACAGTCTTGATTTATATTTTTTTGCATGATGGCCATGATCCTCTGTGACGCCTTTAATTACCGCCTCTGAGCAGTACTGAACACAGTGTGGCATTGCTGCATGCAGATGACTGAAGGTTGGGGGAAAAAAAAAAGGGTAACCAGACTTTAAAAGCCTGTTGGCTTTAATCCTCCAGGAATGAAAAGGATGGACAAGGGGTGAGAGGTGGGGAGTAAAACGTGTGTGCGTTTCACCTGTGAAATCTGACTGTGGAAAGCAGAGCAGGCAGCTGAGAGACTGAAACATGGAGTAAACACTGAAGTAGAAAAGAGCCAACAGACAAACCAAGTACACCACAATGACAGCTTATGCTAAAAGATGAAGAGCAGCTGGTTTGTGGATGGATGCCCAGATGCACAAAGTGACTTCATACAGTCTGTGTTTTAAACGTGGCCAATAGTCGGGTTACTGAGAGCAAAAAGACAGACCATAAGACCATTTCAAAGTTTACACTGCTATATACATGAAGAACATCTGGGCTAGGTGGGAAGAAGTTGTTAAATAACAATTATTACAACACTATGTTTTGGCTACCATTCCCTCAGCATGATTAATATGATTCTTAGGTTCCCACACATATCCATAGACAAAATTTCTAAACTTTTAATGACTTTTCAAGGTCCCATGATTTTCTCAGGAAGAAAATGAAGAAGCAAATTTCACGGTAAACAAAACACTGTAAAACATCAATGTACATCAGAGCTACGTTACGTCGACAGCTACAGGAAATAACATTTGCCATTATGTGGCATGACGTGAAAGCTTATCCATAAGTGGTGCTCTGTTTATGAGGAAAAGGGTGCAGGTACAGAGCACTGAGGTGCGGAAGGGCAAACTTTTTTACAAAAGCCTAAATCCTGCCGTCAAAGCCATTTTAAATAAGAGACTCCAGAGTGTCTGCTGTCGTGTGTCGTCTGTTATACAATGTGTACAGTGCTGTATGTGTAAAGTAATTTCCCCTTAGGGATGATTAAGTCTAAAGTTTGAAGTATTGTATTTAAAAATTTTATTGTAGGCAACTGAACCCTGGCCTCAGTCTTGAGCGAGCTTGTCAATAGAGAAGTGAGTAAACTGTGGTAACATTAGGCCTGCGCTGCTGGGAACACATGCAAATCACTCTGAAATTTGCAAACTGGTTCTGCAGTTACACACTGCACAGATGCAGGAAGAACTAAACAAACACACACACACACACACACACACACACACACACACACACACACACACACACACACACAGATACCATATCTGTTTGTAAAAGCAAAAACATGTTTAACCACACAGGAAACGAGCAGTTTAAACTAAAAGAAAAAAATAAATAAACTCAAGGCTAGACAATGAGCAACTGTCAGCAGCGTCAAACATGAATGGGTGAAATGCTATTGATTTACTGTTTAACCATAACACAATCAGTGTATGCAAAATACATTGCAGCAGCAACTGATGATTATTTTAATTATAGATTAATCAGACAATTATTTTATCAACTGATCAGCTGGTCTTGTTTGTCTAAAAGTAGTGAGAAAGCTGCACAGTTGTACAACCAACAGTCCATGACCCAAAGATAGTCAGTTTACTAAAGCACAACACTCAGAAACCCAGCAGATTTACATCTGAGATTCTGGAACCACAAAACATGTGACATTTTTTATTTTAAAAAAATACTTCAATGACTACCAAAACTTTCATTAGTCAACCAACCATTTCAGTCTTGCATTCACTGTCTATCTTGGCAAAGCTGAACAAAGCAGCATCTCAACATTGAAAGAGCAATGTCTCTCCCCAAAAAATCTCTTACAGTGACTAAGGAGAAAGAACACAAGCAGAGAGAGAGAGAGATGGCAAGTGTGAGAGAGCAGGGAGTAGCAGTGTGAGCTGATAAGGACCGCAGTATCACAGAACAGAAAAGGACACGCAAACCTAAACAGGTGATAAAGTCGCAAAAGAATGGGAATCAGGGCATGGGTATCCTGACACTGCTAACTCATCGTTTTGGGATGATTCATCAGTCTGTCTGGCAAAGCAGAAAGCCACGTCAGGTTTAAAAGCAAACTGAATGACAAGCGTATTCAAATGGAGAGTAAGAGACGAGGCAGTTTGTTATCTTGATTATACAGTAGCAGGTTATATGATTTAATATTTTCCATTGACAAAGCTCATTATATCAGCAACAGATTGGAACACTGCCCATGGAAGTTGTAAAATATCACAGCTGAAGTGCATGGAGACAACTGCTACAGTGATAGTCATAATTGAAAGCCTTCCACAGCAGTGAGCATTTTATTGCCATGGGACTTATTAATTGTAGAGCTAAGGCTGTGGGCAGCTTTTGCTGACACCTGATAGCTGTCAGGTGGCGAACCCTCATCACTCGCACCAGTTATACACATTCTCTATGTACACCATGTACATAGTGTAGATAGTCACAAGCTGGATGAGGAAATATATTTGCCACAAGGGCAAGGGGGGCTGTTCTAAAATTAGAAGGAAAAAACACACACACACACACACACACACACACACACACACACACACACACACACACACACACACACACACGCACACGCACACGCACACGCACAAATGTCTGGACATTGAATATACAGACTGGAAGGGCATGGTGGCAAAACGTCAGACTTTTACACAAAATGTGGAATGTCTGAGTCCATCTTCTTCCCGCCTTGTGAAAGATTTTAGTTAGTATTACATGCAACCCTGTCTGGTGGTCTGAGGCTGTGCTTGAGTCTCGCTGCTGTTTTGTCTGGAGACAGACTGGGCATGACCAGACTGTACTGCCTTGAAGCAGCTGGAGGGCTACTTGACTGTGTGGGAGCAGAGTCAAGAAGCAGGGGGGAGCGCCTGTCATCCATTGCAGAACGGAAAGTGTGTGTGTGTGTGTGTGGGGGGGGGCTCTTATTGGGGGGACAGCAGCATGGACAGCACGAGGAAGCCAAAGGGACTGACACTGTTGCCCTACATACCCACCTGCTTGCTACTCTCAGTGCACCCACTCTGCATTCTCCTTTCAACTGCCTGATATAGCTCACAGGAGGATCAGAGGAAACAATCACACTATCAATCACAATCGCTATCAAACTCAAAGAAACTGTCAATGAGTGGGAATAGAAATAAGGTTAAATGTCATAAGGAATGTCTTCATTCCTGTGGCCTCTGTGAATGCCAAATAATAGATAAAAGATATGTTTGGAAATGTCAAGGAGGACAGGGACAAAGGAATAGTAACATGAAGAAAGCTGGTGAGATGTGAAGAAAAAAATCATCAAGAGGACACAACAATGGATAAGCTAGATCAAGCAAGCAAGAAAGAAAGCCAAAAAAGCTAAGACATGCAAAAAAGTAAAGTCAAAAGCTTGGCAGTGACTATGGCTGAGATAAAACAAAGGATCACACCTGCCCAAGGGTCCAGCTGGTTCCTTGCAGTGACGACAATGCTGTTGATACACCAGGTGGGCCGATCTCACTTAAAAAGCTGTTCACAACCTAACTGTGTGCTCACACCAACCCGCCAACAAGAGATAAAGAAACCACTATTCATTCATTCTAAATGAGTGCTGGGACACAAGAAGAAAAAGCAACAGCTGGTTGGGAGATCTCAGTGACTTGATGACAGGGAATGCTGGGCAGGGGCCAGCTTAATAAAACAGCTCTACTGACAGACATATGCCTACTTTTAGGGTGTTTTTTACACTTCAAGATGTTTTCACTATCAAACCGTGGCATTTTCAAAGGCCCTGGTACATTTGGTTAGGTGTGACAGTTGGTGTCAAACTTAGGTGTGGACCAGACAAGCAGTCTCTGGTTCACCTTAAAACTGTGGTGGTGGTGCCTGCACTGTGTTCATGGACCACACTCCAAATTTGGAGGGTGGACACAGAACAATACACAGCGAAACAGATGTATCTAAAAAGGTTTGCAGTCAGCTGTGTGCATTGTACACAAACCAACCAGCCAGCAGTTTGCAAGGCTGGGGTGGAGATGCATGCCCAAAAGAAACGCCTACATTTCTGGTCGAAAAAAGAGACACACCCACTTCATTACATACTTGGATATCAACTGGTTTTCAGAAATGCACAAATATCGCAACACACTGACCTTTTCAAAAAGCTGGCTGAAGGAATTAAAATGCGAGGCTGTGTTTGTATGCTCCAGCACATCACGTGATAGGGAACTGAGGTTAATGGGAGTATGCACAGCTGCATGTAAAGGGGAGTATCAGTGGAAAATTCATTTTCGTTAATCAAGTAAACAGCTTAGTAGGAATATTGTTTTTTCCAGAATAAGGGCAAAAAAATATATTTTGAGCATGTGATCGTATTCAGCGGTAACTGTCAGTTAGATACAAGGTCACAACACAAACATCTTGACATTAGCCTACTGTGAAGGTGCAGCTGCATCATGACGTGCTGCACGCACATAGGCATGACTGGTTTTCATCTCTTTTTGCATGTCAGCAGGGACTCAGTTACAGTAATAGAATGAAAAGCATCTTATTTTATTAAGTTTACAAGTTCGGCATAATTGGTGCACCTTTTGCCACAAATGACTGTTGCACAATAAAGACTCTAGAATATATAGAAGCAAACTGTCAGAAACATCTCCCAAATATACTTTGGTTTACCCTCAAGTATTTAGGTCTGAGAAGTCTGCAAATGCTTTTAGTGGGCCTCAAGATAAGCAAATTTACTTCAAAATCAATACAGACAAAAGCATGCTATGGGCTCTCGGGACACAGTCCAAGAGTGAAGGGGCCTATCAATGTGGGGTATGGTAACAGATCATCACAACACTCAGCAAACAGCGCACGCACACACATAAAGGAAGTAGTGTGCCTTACTCTCCCCTGCTCTTAGTCATGCTTGAAAACACACAAAGACAAACAGACTAGCAAGCAAGAAAGCAAATATACACACACACACACACACACACACACACACACAACTACAATACACTATACTACTTAGGGTTTTAATCTTTCTTTCTGCGCCTCACCAGTTCATCTAGTGTAACAAGTGAGGCTGAAATCTCCAGGCATGCCAGGACAAGACGGCATTGAGAGATACACTCCAACAGAGATCCTTAACCGTTGCTGTGCCTCCAATGTGCTGCACACCCCTGGGGTTTGCAAACAGGAGCCTCGGGCTGAAAGTGATCCTTCAAGTCAGTAGATTCTGTGTGGCCTCATGCTTTGTTGACTGAATTCTGATAACGTGCCCGCCCGTCGGTTTCTGAGAATGTAGGCACCCAGCGGGAAGGAACTGGTACACGTCCATTCAAAACTTTTCTAAGAACAAAACCTTAACTTCACTTGTCATGAGGGTAGGGAAGAGTTGGCGTGACAAAGGTTAATTATGGCTGTGTGGGAAGTGTTGCCACCACTTCAGGTGACCAATCCCCAGAAGCATCGTTTATCCAGTGACAATCTGCTGGATACAGAACGCACTGCTCTTTTCTTTTTTTGCACTTATTAAAGCTGCTGTAGTATGTATATAGCTGCAACGATAAGCCTCACTGGTTAATTGTCAACCATTGTTAAATTAATCCCAAAGAAATTTGAAAATCAATCTGTTTGATTTTTTTTTTTAGAAAATAACCCTGAAAAATTCAAAGATTCCAGCTTCTTAAATGTAAATACTTGCTGGTTTCTTGTGGACAAGACAAGACATTTGAGGATGTCATCTTGAGCTTTGGGGAACATCTGCAGAAATTTTAGTTCACCCCTTTCTGGCATTTCATAGACCAAACAACTAATTGTTTAGTCATGAAAATAACTGCCAGAATAACCAATGATGAAAATAATTGTTAGTTTCAGCCTGACTTGATCTAGATGTAATGGACTTTCATCTGTGTTACCTCATGACTTTGCATTCACTACAAATATACTAAGGTGTGTTTTCATTATGTAACAAAACAAAAGTGCTGTATTGTAATCCAATTTCCCCTCACGATCAATGAAATATTCCATTGCCATTTAGGTGGCCAAATTTTTTAAAGGTTTAAAAGTGACTGCTTTTGGTGATGCACCTATTGATTACTTTTTGATTGATGCATCAAACAACTGTTTTTCCCAATAGGTCGATTCATCTAACAACTAATTTATCAATTATTTGAAAGACTTTCTTTTTTTATTACTCTCTTGATATAAAAAGCTGCCAATATTCATCCCCCAGATATTTAAATAATACATTCATATGCAATAGTGTAAAACCATTTTAGCAGCAGCCTTGGGCTGTAGTTCTTTCTACAAAGGAATCAATACTTTGACCATGTGCAGCTTACTATATTGTGACATTCATTGCACTAGCACCAGGGTTCCATCCTGCAAAAGTTTTTAATACTTTATTTGGGCCGTGATTGGACTCTTTTTAAAAGTTACAACACTTGTATTATAATTGAAAAGGCCATTGTTGCCAAAATTCTAAAAATGAAGAATAAAAAGTTTAACCTTTATTATTGAAAAAATATTAAAAACGATGGATGAAATCAAAGATGGTCATGTCTTGAACATGTACTCTATCTCTTAAATTAGGTAAATCCTGCCTCAAATGCTTAGTGAAGCAGTTACAAGCAGTGCGTATATACGATAGTGGGTACGTTTACAAATTCCAGTGCCAAATGCAGTAATTTCTTGTCTAGGTTTAAACATGATGTATAGTACAAAAGTGGAAATGTGTGCATTATCATAGGAAAGCAGTTTGAATGTATGTATGGACAAAAAGCTGCACAGCAAAAAACATAATGTGTGAATATGAGCAAAAATAATAGGCTACCTGTCCCTGTCACCTAATCAGAGCCTTACAATTGGGACATGAGTCACAGTTGGTCACGTCTGTGTTTACCTGTGTCAAAGCAGAACCGTGCACAGACGGTCTGACTCAGGCTTGTGGTTGTCTCGGTCTGAATTATAATAAACCTGTGTTTTTCACAGGGCTATTACCACAGACCCCTAAGATATACAGGCTCCCCACTCTAGGTAGTAGTACTTGAAAATGGACTAGAAAAACCACAGCACAGACATCTCCATGGAGCAGGACAACATTGTACTCTCAATCCAAAACTCAGATGTGGTAATGAGCCACAAACATTTAACAGTGTGCTCGGGGAAGACCTTAAAGCCTAAAGGCTTGGTGTCAATTACCACAATTAATAACTGAAGATCTGGTATTGCTGACAAAATGAAAACCAAGATGGCAACACTAAGAGTATAAATAAAACCTTCATTAAGACTTTCCTTTTGCGCTCGCTTGTAAAGAAAAAATATCTCTCCTGTTATAGCCTGTCTGTGGGTGGACTGTGTTTGATCAAGCCTAGAAATAGGTCCGGGATACAAAATGACCCTCCATAAATGCAACACTCCAACCCAACAGAAATATAAAAATACTCAAGGCTGCCGACAAGTTAGATGCTTTATAGATCCACAACAATGTCTCACCTACCCTTGTTAAGGTGCTTTTAAGCAGCTTAAAACTATAGTTAAAGTCTGTAGAAAGGAAGTGCAATTAAGGAAATAAACATCAGTTGTACTGACAAATAGCTTAGGACCAGTGTGCTCACTGAGACAACAGGAATGCTTTACTGCAGTGTGAATATAGATAAAAATGCTGTTGTAGGGCAAATATTTTTACTTTTCCAAATTTATTACTTCTTCATTTTAAATTTTAAACGTATTTTGTTTAAGACAAAACTACAAAGAAAGAAAATCAAACGGCTAACTCAGAACAAAAGGCTAATAGTAAAAAAAAAAAAAGGCTTTAAAAGAAGATGATGCCTTGACAAGAATAACTTTGAGGTCCTGATGTGGAGCGTTTACAATGACATGCTTAAAATATTGATAGGCTTTTAAGTTTACTGGCAATTTAAATTCTAGATCACTTCCCTAAGAATAACACAGGACTCTTTTAGTCTGTATGAACAATGAAAAAACAGCCCACTTGCTTTCATGCAATATATCACAGTAGACTAGAGGTTTCTTTCTCTAGAAACCATTTGGTCATGCATAGATAAGTACAGACACCGCTTTTCAGAGAGCACAGTAACTAAACATAAGTCGAGTTTTTCTTGACTGTGAGTATGAATTTATGGAAATAACTTTAAATACCCTGGCTATAACCAATTACATTTGCAAGCAACAACTGTAATCTCAAACAGAGAAACAATTGCCTATTCAAATTAATAAAAATAGCATCTCTTTAACAAACTTAAGTTTTGGGGATATTCTTCTGCCTAAAAAAAATAACAGGCAAAAGCACAGTTTTGCAACATTTCTTCAATGTCTAAAAACATACCAGCAGCATGTTATAAGTCCTGTTCTGTGGTTCGTCAGAACAGACACACCAAAAA
Organism: Plectropomus leopardus; assembly: GCF_026936395.1. NCBI lineage: Eukaryota > Metazoa > Chordata > Actinopteri > Perciformes > Serranidae > Plectropomus > Plectropomus leopardus. The sequence goes on along the minus strand of NC_142192.1, from coordinate 16,752,584 downwards.
CATTCAAGATAGAGGCTGTGAAACATGGCTATGATGTCTGTTTTTTTCTAGATTATATCCACTTATCGCTTACTGTATTCTTCACCTACAGTAGCTCAGCTGTAATGTCTTTGTAAAAGGGTGCGCACCTTAACAGTGCATTTTAAATTTGATGTGCTATTGGATTTTAATGCTTGTGATGCTGTGCCACGCCTTGAGAAAAAATAATTATTTTACTTATGATGGCAGTTGTTTTGTTGCCCATGCAGCCTTAATGCTGGTAAATGGACATTTTCATTCTGTCCCCTATTCAGCACAACAGGTTACCTCTCTGTGTTCCCAGAGGACAGGAACTAATCTTCCCGCAAGAGCACTTGTTGTTCTGGCTTCTTGTGTCCGTGTAAATGTGGCTGGAGAGAGGAGGTGAGAGGATATGTAACCCCCTATTTCCATGAACAGGCGAACACCCTGTACGCACGTACTCACACATGGCAAAGCCCACTTATCACACTGCTTTGCAGCCTCTGAGTGAGCACAGATAAACAGTGTGACGATCAAAGGCCTCTGATAGCGCTTTGGGGGGGGGCAAGGACTGATCCGTCTCTGGAAAGGACTGAAAGAGACCAGGGCTCAGTACCTTAGAAATGGGAATGAAAAGAGGAAAACATATCCAAACAAAGGCCTGTTATGTCCTCGCTGTGGCCTAGTTGCACTTTTAATCACACTTTTCACAAAATTAAACACCTGCATGATAGACACTTACAACAATACATCAACAGCTTCAAGAGACAGATGAGGAAAGACAGAAGTTAGAGCCCAATTGATTGAAACTTTAACATGCTGGGGCCTCACTTGTTTGAACATTTTCCTAATGTTTCAATGGATCACTAAATGACTGTTAAAACTCATTCGTTCAGAACAACCATGGCTACGATGTTGCAATAAAGTTAGCCGGTGGTAAGTTAGCAGATGGGGGGAAGGTACTGCTTTTAAAGTATCACTTTTCACCAGCCTACAAATGTTTCGAATAACTACCTATGTTTTAATGTGCTACTTAAATATTAATGTATAGTACTGTGCAAAAGTCTTAGGCCATCTTAAACCTTGTTATTTTAGCATTGTCATAATGATCATACATATTTATTTCTCCAGAGTCTCTTTACTAAAGTACAACCAGAAAATATGTACACAGTATTAAAACATTTTCAGAAAAAAAAAAAACTTCAACAGGCTATAGTTGCAATTATGTAGTGTGGCCTACCCCCCTTCCACTTAGCATGTCTTGAACTCTCTTGGGCAGACAAAATGAGATTTGCAGTACTCATCTTCTGCTATACCAGCAACTACTTAAGAAAAACTTCAAGATAGTCTGCCCAACAGAATGTGTAAAGGGAGGTCACACTAAGTATTGACTGCAGTCTAAAGAGGCCATTTTGTTCTGGTATATACATATACACACACATATCCTCATATCCTTTTCTGAAAAACTAATCTATGGTGGCAGAGGACTGTATATCGCAACTTTTTTTTCCAGCTGTATCCTCCCCAGACAGAATGGTTAAGTTGTATATTTGAATATGGGTCGAGGGACTATATTCAGCCATCTGAGCTCCTTTGATAAATCATAATCTCATGTCACAATCCTCAAATCGGCTCCAAGACGACATCTCCCAGCGTCTACAGACATTCATCACAGCAGTGAGCCACACCTCCACCTGTTTGCACACGCACCAACGCATGGATAGTTAACATTTAAACTAGCATAACAGGCAGAGCAAAGACGTGCACAGCTTTAATGCTGATCAGAATACAAGCTGTTCCTTTTCCATCCCATTTCGCATTGCTTCCACTCTGACAAATAACTGACAGCTACTTTCCGTGAGGCTAAACTAGTTTTACAGAAACAAAAGGTTCTTGCGTGTATATGCGTGTCTGGTTTGTGGGTTCATCTAACTATTTAGATGTCAGAAATATAGACTCCAGTCAATGCAGGGCACAATTACTAGGACCCATCATGGTAATTAGTAATTACTTTGACCAAAATCATAGTCATTTTCTAATCTAAAATAGAAATAAGTTTCAGAACAGGCAGCCAACACTCAGCAACAGACAGACCCAGAAAGGAGAATGCCTGCTCACATTTTTTGCTGAGAGGTGCAGTGTCCCACTGTGACATCAATTCTTCTGACATTTGGAGACTAAGTTGGCCTTCTGACAGCGGCATCAGGGGATACCTGTTGCCATAACAACGATTATCTCAGCAGTAGCAACAAGTGTTCCTGTAGGGAATTTTGGTGTCCCTCGCGAAGAGATCAGAGAAGAGCAATGGTGCTCTCTTTAAACATTCACAGAGAGAAGTTGAAGACGCAGCAGGGGGGTGCAGCATTAAAGAGGGTCAGGGTCCAGAGTAAAGAGAAACTGATAATGTTTTTATCTATTCTGTATGTTTTACTGACCTATATTGACTATTATTATTATTATTATGATTATTCTTCTTCTTATTATTATTATTAGATGCCTGTATACACTGACTGATCTCAGGACTTATTAACCTAGAGAGTCCAACTTCCTTACCAGAGGCATCAAATACTCACTGTGATCAGCTCCAACTAGCAAATCCATCTTTTTCAGATTATGGCCACAATGAACACATTAGTTTAAGCCACGTTGTGAGAGGTAGTCCCACATTTCATGCATTTAATAAGCTGCTTACGGAAATGAAGAAAAAGCCAGTGAGGAGCAAAGCAGTGCCTAGGCAATAGGAAAACACAGCAAGCTTGTTTATGTGCAATAACCCAGCATTTTCCAGACAATAGTTGCTTCAAAACTCTTTCTGGATCAGTAAAGGTGAACAGCTACATACGCCTACAAACAACAGCTCTAATAACAATAACAACAAGCTTTACTATAGCATGTTTTGGCAAAGGACAGTGTTTTCCCCTGCTAACAGCAGCTCTGGCAGCTGTAGCTAGACAAGGTAGCTGTAAACACAAATAACAAAAGAAAATCCTATTCCTACCTGTTGCTATAGTTTCAGTAGGCAGCCTTGCAGCAGCATCTACAAGAGTTGTCAATCTGTCAGACACTGCCAGTGCTGCGGAGCCAGTGCCTTTGCTTTATCCCAGCTCTGTGGCAACAACAGTAAACGAACGCCATGCCGACAAGGGCATGATTCATTAACCAACATGCAGCGCAAGAAACACACAAGGTGCCCATAGCTACTAATGCATAATTACATATGGCTTGGCTCTAAATGTCTTGAAATGGGGAGAAAAAAAAGTGTGGGCATCTTATCCTAGTTTTCCACTTTGAGTTGATTTCAACACAACAAAATTGCTCCGCAGCCAGGGATCTACACAAGCATAGTAAAACCAAAGCTTGTGTTGCATTCTCACCACAGCCTGACACCCAGGGGCATAACTAGATTTTAAATTGACCAAATCTGTTAAGCCAGTCACTGGAACAGACCTCTTCAACCCTACCTTTCAACACTCACAGCCACCCCGTGGCTAGATGGGCTGAATGCCAGCAGGCTACAACATAGGTGTTCTTCTCCCCCAGTAACCTCCTCTGTAAGTCGGTGTCGTGTTACTGTACACTAGGCTCGCCTTTCTCGGTTACGGTAACCAAGGCTGAGAACTTCCCTTCTTGTCACACTGCTTTTTTTATGCCGCCTGTAGACAGAGGAACCACCCTACCCTTGGTGTAAAATGTCATGCAGGCATCCAGCTACATTTGAACCTACAACAACCCACTTCAGTCTCATTACAAATCATTTGGAAGCAGGAAGGGTTGAAGCCATAGGCTATAACGGTTATAAGGTCTACCGTGATATGAAAGTTGACGATTATCATACTATGTGCATTTGTTTATTTACTATATTGAAAAAAATGTAATTGGACAGAAAATCTCACCTTTATTTTAGTTATTTTCAAAGGGGAGACTCTTTGCATATACTTCATTTAAAAATGGTTTCAAGTCTTAATTATGTTGGTAAAATATTTGTTCAACCGAAACTAACCATTGTGTTTTCATTCCTTTAAGGGTAATTCTTGCTGATAATAATAATAATAACAATAATAATTCTGTAATACCACAATACCACATCATTTTCTGAAACTGTTATCAGACTGTGAAATCTCATACCGCTGCATCCCTAGTACACAGCAATGCAAAATAAAGACACATTTCACGCAAGTCCAACAACGATACAGCGAAATTAAGGTTGATATGTTACAAACATACACAAAAATAAGGTTGTTAGGCTTGAAGTGTGGCATCTCATGAATGAGGACTTCCCACTGTTTAGGCCTGCCTTTAGCTGCAGGCCGTAAGTGGACTGAGAGGAGCGATACTATTTCTAGCTTGGGCTATGCATCGTGTGTCAATTAGCTATAACATAAAGCAGGTCACCAATATGAGTGACCTACTTCCACACCAAAGTGTGAATAGAGCATGAGCTTCTGGCACAAAAGAGTTGTGAAATTCCAGTCTTTTTTATGGGGCGAGTATGTCACTGGTGCTTGCATTACCCAAAAGAGCGCAATTGTGTGATTTGAATACAAATATGAGAACTATAACGGTTGCTTCTATCATACATTGCCCTCAATTTCTTTGGATAAAGATATTGAAAGCATCTCATTTTCTATACCCTTTACACTCAAATTAGGTCACCTTGCAGTGACTCATAAGCAGGAATGTAATTAGCTTACCTGTTACACCAGTTACTCATTGACTCATCCACCCATGGTTGTAGGAGTGTTCAGAGCTATTCATTTGTATTAGCCACCCACTAGAATTTATTACAGAGGAGACTGAAACCATAGGAAGGTCATAAATTGAAAACTGAGAGGCATGGGAATGTGCTGCGGCCTTTAGTGTCACAGCTGCTCTAGTCAACTTCCTCCCCAAGTGCATTTCCTCATTTTACTTCATCCAACATGGCTTAATGGTTGGGTGCTTTCTGCTTTAAGAAGCCAGACAAGGCTAAATTATAGACTCATATAACCTCAGCGCAAGCTACATTTTTTTACACGAAAGGCAGACGATATGAGTCAAACCGGGTAGTTAACAATAAAGGACAGTTTGACGATGCAAACCAAGAAGACACGATAACAACAGGCAGGAAATATCGTGTTGGCGGCCACGTCATTTTTGTTATTAAAAATATTAGCTTGGCATGTGGCTTCAAATGAACGGGTCAACTATGCTCTGGGTCAAGATTTGTCACAAAGGGCGGAAGGCAGTTAGCTCAGTCGCCATCTACACCTCTAGCCCCTACCTTTTACTACTAACAACGTCTGAAGCTGAATATAATGGCAACCACTGGTTATATTTTAAACATCGAAAGAGTGCTCGAAAGCCAAGACACCAGTTAAAACGTTAACCACGTCGTCGTTAAGCTAAATGTTGACCAAGAGAAATGCTACCTTTACTAATACACCACTGCACGGCTAAGGGTAACAGCAGATCTTATTTTATGAAATTGCGGACGACGTCCAGTTTGCACAATAACATGGCGTTATAAAACATCTAATGTGGTGTATTACAAAATAAAAATAAAACTCAGTGACCACATACTGATACTGGTGGTCACAACGTTATTTGTTTTGATTATTATCATTATTATTATTCGAGGAAATAGCCTTAGCCCCTAATGGCAAGCTAACGTTGCTACATTAGCTAGCAGGCTAGCTCAGCTCCGTCACTTTCCCAGTAACGTTTGGCAACCAGTCCAGAGATACGCCAAGACTGGCTATATCAGAGTTAGCTTTAACTCACTTGAGGGCGGTTAACACCGATTTAGAAAACAATACTGGTTTATATTCGTAGACGTCAACACATTCATGAACTATATTCTAGCCGCACAAGCGAGCTAACGTTAACGTGGCTACACACTCTGCTCAGACAACCACTCGTGTGACTTACTTTAGCTCCCTTGTGTTGTGCTAATCACCTCACAATATGTAGCCCAACTTTTAACCAGGCTCTTGGCGGATCTGTGTTGCTGCAATCGACCATATCAGAGGCAAGTACGAATGAGTCAGTTATAATTAGCTGGGGTGTTTGGGGTACTTACAAAGAGCAGGCTGAACATTGAAATCCCGTGACTACCCCGGAGAAAGTGGAGGGAGTGTAGAAACCGCTGCCAGGTCGCCTTTTTGTTCCTCTTCAATGTGGCAGCTTGAATTCTCGTCGGAGGTCGGGAACTGTTGTTGGGGAGGAGCCTCCTCAGTATGCGCACACCTTCATGGACTGTCGGAAATATGACTTCCAAGGAAATGACAAGACAACACGGTGAGAGGCGACTGGCAAATCAGTACTTTTCTGTGACACACGAGTATAAATGTGCTTTGTAATTCTGCAGAATGCACGCAGTGGGACGAGCAATGCGTTTCTACAAAACAAGCAGATGAATAAACATTTTTCAAACGTTTTAAACTACACTGGGCAAATACACACATCTTTTATTATATCATAATTTATTTCTTATATTTCAGATGTGCAATGTTTTTTTAAAGGGGAAATAATTCTTTACACACTGCAATAATTCAACTACGACAATCCTCCGTGCAATTATTCAAATGTGCAATATTCTTTCAACTCTTGAATGTAGGATATTTAGACTATATTCAACATAACATATTGTATGTATTGTTATTTTTCTTCTTAATTATGTATATATTTGTTGTACATTGTAGCATCATACACATGTTTTATATTTCTAACTTTCCATAATAGTTAGCCTATATACATTGTATTGTAACATAAGGTACATCGTTTTATATTTTACACACTTGACACACTCAGCACATTATCCATATTTATGATTTAAATATTCACATATTAGTGCAAATTGCCTCTTATTATTTCTGTGCTTTCATGTTATATAATTTTTTTTTCACTTAACACACTCAGCACATTATACATATTTGTAGTTTCAAAAATATTCTCATACCAGTGCTAACTGTTTTTATTGTATCCTATGTTATATTTTTACATACCTTGTGCTGCTACTTATTTCTACTTTCTATAACTCTATGCATGGAATCAGAGCGACTGTAACGAACCACAATTTCATATATTTTCAATAAAGAATTTCTGATTCTGATCAGAGTTGAGTCTGATGTCATTTAAGATGTTTAGGACAATACACATAGAATAGGAGAAGTGATGTGGAGTCTTTTATTCCTTTATTGACCCTTAATTTATTGCTTGAACCATGAGACTCATTCGGCAGCTGTTACTTATTTCCGCAAGAGTACGTATGTGCACGTCAAGTCGTTTTCTCAAGTACTCGAGTTAAATGTACGAGTTTACCGGTATCACGTGAATGCAGCATGGGGGTCTAACGTCAGTGCGACGTAAGAAGAATCCGGGTGCACGATGACAGCTCACCATGGTGACGACAGTTCCAGAAAATAACCACATAATATTATAGGCCCGCGCTCACCAGTTGTTTGGTAACTTACATTTTATTTCATGTCTTTATCCAATCACATCTCGAGTAGTTCTAATAGCCACTCGAGACATGCATATTATAGGCCACTAGGGAGTTTATAAGGCCTATTAAGGTGGTTCCACAGTGGTCCCACTACTTGCAGACCTGTTCATCAAATGTATGTATTTATAATTTGTCAAATTATCTCTCTCTCTCTCTCTCTCTCTCTCTCTCTCTCTCTCTATATATATATATATATATATATATATATATGTGTGTGTGTGTGTGCAAAAATATAGGCTATGTGTTTAGATCATATATTTAAAGTAGATTTTAGTATCATTGCACAATAAAGATTGACATATGTCCTTCTGCTTCTGATGTCCCCCTAAGATGATTTGCCACTTCAAAACACAGAGCAAACTAAGAAAAAGATTGACACTGCTTGTATAAATATTTAATTTTAACTAGACTCGTTTTGTGTTATCTGCAATTATTGTGTATTTCCAGAAACTGACTGGCACACAGCTGTTATCTAAGTGATCTTAACTGACAAGCAAATGCCTATCAATGCAGCTCTGAGCTTACTGGCAGATCAGACAAGGCTCTATCAAGTGTAGAGGCCTGACCCGTAGTTTTTACTATAATTGTATATCTCCCTCTAGTGTTCATTTCTTTGCCTGCAACACATTTCTACACCAAATGTGTCATGATGAAAATGTCTTCTTGCAACTGCTCTGGGGTACTTACTAGGAGAGACTGGAGATATTTTCAACACTTTTTGTATTTCTCAGAGACTTTTATGGAATACAAAAAGTTTACAAAAGCAGGCTCACCCAGATGATAAACACTAGGTGCCTGGCAAAAGATCATGTAAAAGACGGAAAAACAGATATTATTAAATTTACATACCATTTAAACATCATTACATATCACATATGGTTCACAATATTTATGTGAATGGAAGAAGACAGATGTTGCAACTGACCCTAACCCTGGGGACAAATGCAACATGTTAAAAAAATCATTAAATTTCATGATTAACTTGTGCTTTTTCCCCCAAAAGCATAGTTTGCTGAAATTAGGTTGTACAATGATGTTATAATGTTATTAATTTCTACAATAACATCGTATTTATCTTTTTTTTAGTATAATTTAACAAATTCCTGTCAGTAAAGCAATTACTGTGTCTTGTTTGTGGGAAATCCCTCTGTTAAGAAACATCTTCCTCAATCCAGACATACTGAAAACAAACAAGCTAAATTCCTATTACTATTTACTAACGGAGAATTACAATAATGAAGTTGCAATAATATGAAATAATGAAATCATCACATGATTACATTAACTCTAATGATTATGGAACTCACAACTAACTTGTTACTCACTCATTTGCATATACAAATGTAGGTTATACATTTTAACTGGGTATGTGCTGTATCTGTCACCTCTTTAGCATGTTTCTGATTGGAGGAATAAGAGCTGTTTAAGCATCCCATGTTGCAACCATCCCCACTCTCCCCTACTAGCAACAATACTGTGTGTGTTGCAGTGATTTAAATTTTTCTTCATAATGTCCACATGCAGATACAGTACAAACAAAGAGGGGACCTTACACCAATATACAAGAAGGTTTTTATTGATGTGGTATCAATACAATCAAGTACTGTAGATTTTGTATAAGCAGACAAACATTTTCAATCAAAAAGAGTGCATTTTATACCCAAATTCTATTGCATAGAGTGCACGCAATAGCCTAGTATGACAAAAATCCTCTAAGTTGATACATTGTACATTACGCAAATAGAAAATAAAAGTCCACAAATAATCCTTCACAAACAACTCTAGAATGCTAACTACACGTTGTAAATGCTCTTAACTCATCAATGCTGTTAAATACCATTTATACGTTCTAGGCTTCGGTGGTCGGTTTTGGCATCCCTATTAAATTATCATAAATGTATAAATACATCTTCATTAATTCCATGTGCAAATGGGAATGGCCGTTTGTATTTATTGAAACTAAAACAAACAAATATCCCTTAAGAACCGAAGCAAGGCTTTTTTAAAAAAAATCTTTTTTTTTTCTTTTTCTTTTGTTTCTTTAAAAGAAAAACAAAAACAACACTTCAAAGCATTTTGTGATCGGGGCGGTACATGGATCTTACTTGTTAAATGATTTGCACACAGGGCAAACTCTGAACATGAGTGACATTGTGTACAACATAAGGACAGAGAGTTATAGCCACATGTAACTCACATCACCATTAATTGTGACGAAAAATAGAAGGCGACCAAAAAAAAAAAAAAAGGCAACATACAGTACATAACGAGCCTTGGACTGTCTTGTAGACTCACACAATAATAATGAAATGTAGCAGTTGTAGTTGTGTTCATGTTATGAAATGGAAAGAGCGAGGGCAAGTGCATTGTTTGCATTACATAGATGTAAAATACTGATTAGGCACTGCTTTTCCAGAAGAGTTACTGTTTATGTATAGTGATGATTAATAGAAACTGTTGAAAATCAGTATACATTCATTCTGATGCAAAGCTCAACATTTGGCACAATCATGTACATTGACATCCTCCATCAAGGTGTAAGGTAGTCCTTAATTCAGTGTAATGAAAGCATTTTGGCAGCATAACTGGGATTTTGTTTAAGCTGAGGCATGTAAAGGCGCAAAGTTGTTATGATAAGCGTAGACTTCTCAAATTTTGCCCAAATGTCTATCTCCTCTCCTTTGTAACTGCAACCACTTCACCAGAATGTCTTATTTTGTTCGTGACTTGGTGCAAGTCAAAAGTTATTGCACACCAGTATGCCACAGAATTATGTTTTATGTTTAGTAAATGTTTTCATCTTTTATCATTATATCAGTTTCTCTGTCTCCCATCTATTCATGATATAACTTGTTCCCTTACTTTGCAAAGGCACTGTCACTATGTGGGATAGTCTTAGAAAAAAAACAAAAAACAGGCCAAAACATTTTAAGTGAGATCTCTTGTGGAACATTTACAGGACTGTAAATTATTCCTAATGTTTTGTAACTTCACTTAAGTTTGTTATTATCCTTACAGAAGTTTTCACGACCTGAATGCCAATGGGACAATGAGACACAACCCCACACACACACACACACACACACACACAAGTATATTGACACAGTGACAGAGAGAAGAGTACACCTACTAGCATACACATACACACACACACACACACACACACACACACACACACACACACACACACACACACACACAGCACGTATCTTTAATGCCTCATCCAACAGAAATGAGTAAATACACTGCTCTCACCTCTGGCCCACCACCTCTCCCAGAAATCTGGCAGGGGTTTGTTAAATGTTACACAACCTGCATTTCATAACCAGCCTCTGTCAGTCCCTTTACTTATTTATGGAGTAAATGCAGATTGATTCTCATTTCCGGCTTTGACATCCTTTGCTTCTGAAACATCTTGTCCTCGTAGCCACGGATGTTCCATTAAGTTTAACAATAAATCAGATGTTTTAGACACAACGGTTTAGGGATTAATGGTAACTCTTTTCACTCACAAATGATTCAAATTGCTCTCATTTGCCCAGCATAAAGTCACACAAAAACTGGCCCTGAAGGAAGAAAATTAATGGGTTTTTTTTGTTTGTAGGGTTCGCACAGACGGGGGCGAGTCATATTTAAGGACTTGAAAGTTCTTTTTCAAGCACTCATTGTCATGTAATAATAAAATTGTTTTCTCCACAAAAATCTGTTGTAAGAAAATTGTGCAAATTCGTAAACGGAGCAAACGTGCTACTGGGGCCTAAAATCAATTTATTATTAAATAACTGCTGCTTATGTACCGCCAAATTACAGATTGAAACTCGCATCAACGGTTGACGTTGCTCAGCCATTGGTGTGCGACATCCTGGTGCCCACTATTTACGGGTGTTTACCGACCATTTGGTGCCAATAAGGAATTAGCAGATAATTGAAACCGAAGCTGTAAGACGATTATCTAATTTAAAAAAGAAGAAAAAAATATGCTGTTCTTCTCTCACTTATGTTCAAGTACTTCTTAAAGGACCAGGTTAAAAAAAAAGTCTGTTTTTCAAGGCATTCCAGGACTTTCTGAGTGTCGAATTCAAGTACTTCAAGCACCTTGTACGAACCCTTTGTCATCCATTTGAATCCCTATTTTCTTAAGCAATTATAGCATCTGCACAGATGTTGCAATACATGGCCAGAATGGGGCTTTCGTAGTTTGGCGGTACAGACTGTTCACTCGCAATGTTAATGTGATACTGATTTATTAATAGGTAGTATACCATGAGAAAGCAGTGATGTCATTGTCAAAGAGTCTGAGGAGGATTCCTGTGACAGGGTGATAGAATTGGCAGTGCAAATGGGAAAAATCAGATCGATACAAGGAAGAGGGGCCATCGATCCAGCTGGAGTTTTGTCCTTATTATCCATTTTGCAGTTGCTCTCAGTATCTATTCTATGACATGTAAACATTGACTGCATGCATACATAATGTCCTTAATTAATATCGTCCTGAAAAAAATAATTAAAAAAGGCATTATCCGCTTTAAAAGGGCAGTTAAACTTTACAATGCTAATACTGTGAGGTCATTAACTCTTGGATTGTATTTATTGGTTTGCATTTCCGGACAGCTCAATAAATTATAAGAAAGATAAAGATCATTTTAAATTGTCACCGACTAAATTCAGAAAGAAGCAGAGAAAAAAGCATCCTACAGATGCCAACTAATTGTCAAAATATATATCTCACTCTACAAACAAAGATTTAATCCCATTAATAATTTTAACATTGTTTAGAGTACCAAAAGGGTCAAACAAAAAGAAATGTGAAAAGTATTGGTACTACAACACCAAATGCCTTGTTTTGCTGTTGTTTGTCTATATTTTCTGTGTTGTGTCATTGCTCTTTAGGTCAATATTCACTGTTTAAATAAGATCACAACAGGGACGTGACTGCAGCCAGAGGAACCGATCACCCCTCAGGGTCTGGTGATGTCAGAGCATGTGGGCAGGATGTGCAGTCACACGGGAAGGTCTGTTACTAGCACATTACAAAGTAAGGCACTTAATAGTCTGAATCCGAAAAACAACAACAATGATGACAAGGACCAAATAATAACAATAAAATTATGACAATATAATAATTAAAATAATATAAGCAAAAAAAACAAAAAAACAAAAAAAAAAAAAAAACACCAACATAAAATACAACCCAAAACACACATTTGAAGGACACTGAAACAAAGAGCACAGTATGAAATTCCTACCCCTGTCTTTTAAAACTTTCCATATTTCGTTCACAAAGTTTCTTTCGGTGATGTTGCTGAGCATGAGACATATAAAGATGATTGCAGTAATATTGAGAATCCTATGGGTTTTGCGTTTCTGTTATGGCTGCAGGTATTTTAGGTTTAAGGCTGCTCTGAGGTGCCAATACAGGAACATGTTTGAATGAAAGGACAGGGTTATGTGGGACAGAGCAGGAATCCTGAGAAGGAGGAGTGGATGTACTCGGTAGAATAGAGGCCGTTTGCCTGATCTGACGGCATCTGGACCCAAACCTGGTCACCCTCCTTCAGCTCCAGGACAGCACTACCAGACGCCTGGTCCATGTAGCCTTTCTTGTATTCGTCATAGGTGTAAGTGGCTGGTACATTGTTCTTGTACAGAGCCACCCACAGGCTAGTTCCCTTTACATGCATGTGGTACGCAAAGTAGTAGACACCAGATAAAGGAGCAGTGAACATGCCAGTAGCGGAGCTGTAGGCGTTTTGCCCGTTGTACAGGGTCCTGTCAAATTTGATTGGCATGGCAGAGGGAGGGAAAGGTGTGGTGAGGATGGCTGTGAAGGCCGGGGCCACGGAGGCAGAGAGTGGGACTTGACTGTATGCAGGCCCCTTCCTGTCCCCTGGTACTTCATCCCCTTCCAGCTGCGAATCAGTTGGCCCTGCAATAACTGTTTGGCCATTTCCTGGAGGGCCAGGGGGCCCGGGTGGGCCAGGTGGGCCGGGGTTACCATTAAGACCAGCAGGGCCTGGTTTACCTGGAGGACCCTGAGGACCTATAGACCCCTTTTCTCCAAGCTTACCCAGTCCTGGAAGCCCTGGAAGTCCAGCCTCACCCTTCGGGCCAGGGACGCCCTGAGGCCCCATGGGACCCATGGGCCCCTGTAGACCAGGAATGCCTGACTGACCCCTGGGGCCTGGAGTCCCTATAAACCCTGTTTCACCTTTAGGCCCTGGAGCTCCTGTCAGCCCTGGATTTCCAGGCAGACCGATGTGCCCTGCCTCACCCTTGGGTCCAGGTTTTCCAATAGGACCATTAAGCCCAGGGATGCCTTTTTCCCCAGGGATGCCAGGTTTTCCAAAGGCTCCACTAGGGCCTTGGTCACCTCTGAGGCCAGGAAGTCCTGGAGGGCCCTGGGGCCCTGCCTCTCCCTTCTGTCCTGGCAGCCCATGTTTTCCAGGGAGTCCCATTGGGCCTTGAAGTCCTGGTGGTCCTGATTGTCCATCAAGGCCCGGTTCACCAATTGGGCCCACCATTCCTTGCTCCCCTTTGTCCCCTGGAAGACCAGGCAACCCACCGTGGCCCTTGTCTCCTTTTGGCCCACTCAGACCAGGTTTTCCATAACCAGGAGTCCCAGGAAATCCAGGAGAACCTCTGGACCCTGGCTCACCTTTTGGACCTGATGGACCTGGTCCTCCAGGCAGTCCGTCCAGCCCAGGCTTCCCTATCCCAACTGGTCCTGGTAGACCTTGTAGACCTGGAGCCCCAGGCTCTCCTGGTTCTCCTTGTCCCCCATCAGGTCCTTGATCACCTTTAGGACCAGGAAGTCCAGGCAAACCTTTTAGTCCCGGTTTGCCTATACCTGGAAGACCAGGTGGTCCTGAACTGCCTTTTAGCCCAGGAGGGCCCCTTAAACCCGTAGGCCCTGGCTTCCCATTTCCATTCTCGCCCTTAAGCCCCCGCTCACCTGGTGGGCCAGAAAGACCCTTAATTCCTGGTTCCCCCCGAGCTCCAGGGGGGCCTCTGATGCCTGGAAGTCCAGGTTTCCCATTCAGAGACAAGCCAGCTGGGCCAGGGAGGCCGGGCTGGCCTGGAGCACCTCTAGGACCTGGTTCACCACGTGGGCCAACCTCACCATTAAGCCCTGGCATCCCCTTTGGCCCAATCTTTCCTGGGAGACCTGAAAGTCCAGGCTTACCAATGCCTGGAAAACCAGGAGGCCCCTGAGGGCCTGGTTGGCCATTGAGACCCGGCTTGCCCAGTCCAGGTTTTCCTGGAAGCCCTGCTGGCCCAGGGGGACCTCTTGGTCCAGGTTTCCCTTGGGGGCCTGGTTCCCCCTTGATTTCCATCATGGGTGGCATATCTAGAAAAAGAGGAGATCATGTTGTTAGTATAATAACGTATTTCAAACAAAAAGAAAGCAGATCAATAAGTTTATAACATATGAAGGGGTGTGTGTGTGTGTGTGTGTGTGTGTGTGTGTGTGTGTGTGTTGTGTATTGAACGCATTTAGAGCAAAACAAAAAAAAAAATTCAAATTGCTTTAGGTCAAAGCTTAATATAAAAAAATATAGAAGACACTCAATAAAAAAAAAAATAAGAGAAGCAATTCCTATCGACGCTGCAACCAGCTGCACCCACAGCTGCTGCGCCATTAGAGGTAAATTTGGTAACCAACTGTTTTTGACTTGGCAGATACTGCTTCATCATCACGTAATAATTAAAGATGGTGGAAACCTGGACTTCACACATAATTGCCATTTAGCGGTAAGGGTGTCAGGTTTGTAAAATAACTATGAAATAAAAGAAAAGACAATGAATCATCGCTACAGTGTCAACTCATCAGTCCTTTAAAGTCTGCATTAAGTTTAGCCATAATGAATAAGACTTTTAAAAGAAATATGTCTTGATCAAGCAAATGCATTAGATGACAGTATCATTGCAGCAGTGCATGCATCAGTGGACTGTTTAAAAGATTAGATACTTATGAATTAAATTTCTTTTGTTGATATCAGTATTTTCGATAAGCCGCAGTGTTTTAAAATTTCATTGTCAATATAAAGACAGTAAATGTAGCAGCTATTAAAGGCACTATAGAAGATGATCTATAAATATTCCTGAGGGTGTCAAAGTACATTTCCAAAACAATAATGTAGGGAAGAAGGAATTAACAATGAATGAAACAGCTACATAAAATCATAATACCTTGAAATTGTTGTCATCTTGAATTTCAAAACATTATGTCAGAGTTCAAGTCTGTTGGATAGTGTCCTCTGAATTTACTTTTATATCATTTTGTGATCTGATGACTTTTTCCATTCTTCTATCCTATGATTTCTTCTAAAAACATAGGGGGAGGGCAACAAGCAACTTATCAAGACATGGCAAAAATTTGCAAAATAATTTATTTCTTTAAAAATTACAAGAAAATTACCTGAAAATAAGCAGCAATTTATTAATTTTTATTTTATATATATATATATATATATATATATATATATATATATATATATATATATATATATATATATATATATATATATATATATATATATGTATTTTTTTTTTTTCTTTAATATAATTTGAAACATTATATCATTATGTAATTGTTATATTTTAAAGTATCATTTTCTGGAAATGTTTCCTCTTTTGTTTATTATTTCTTTTAATAATCCCTCCCTGTTTTTCAAAACCAAATTTTAGGTAAAATTTCATGCAAGTTGTGGGACATTTCTTGCAAAGTTTCCAATTTTCTTTGTTTTCAAAGGGTCAAATAGCTTTTCAAAGGCGTCTGAATGCGGCACGAGAAAACTGATTTCAATACAGGTTTCAAAGGGAAAAAAGCACAGTACTATTATTGTTTTTTTTTATTGTCTATGCAGGTCATTAATTAATTCTTTTTGTTAACTGCTTGTTCAGTGTCATGAAGGGCTAAAAAGCATTTTAGCTCAGACTGAGTGGAAGGCAGGATACATTCAGGACAGGTCTCTAATCCATAGGCTTCTAAACTGTTATGTAATAGTACAATTGGACAGGAATTCACTTTTCTGTTTTTCAGCTGACTGACTTCAGGGTTTAATTAGGTTTGAGTGTCTGTAAAATGCTATTTTTTTATTGCATAACAAAGGGGAAACTAAACTGAAGAAGTATGCCACATGTCATAAACTGTGTTATTATTCTTTCCTAGCAGAGTGGAGCAGAACACAGCTAGGACACAATGAGCAAAAACACAAGCTTGGTCTGCAGAGCACAATTACGCTCAGCCAATTTCAGCTGGTTTACTACCTCATTTCAGCAGCACCTCGCCTGTAAGTCAGACGGCCAGAGGGCATTTCACCTTGTGTTCTTTTTATAATGATGCATAAATGACAGGTATCCATGTTTAAAAATTCATAATGTGTATTTTGGATCTTGGAGTGTATCAAATGACCAACCGCTGCTTGTACCCGTCTACCTTCCTGAACGCCAAGATTCTGGTGAGAGGACAATCTGAGCCAGTTTATTTCATGAGTAGCTTGAATAATTTCTTCTTATGTATTAACCATATACAAATAAAGCGTTATGTAATGCATGGCCGGGATCTGTCAATATACCTGCAGTTCAACAATAATAAATGAGATTGGGGGGAAAACTTACTCTTTCCCCTTCCTTGTAACAAACATGCATGTAAATTCAATTTGGAATTCCCATCACATCCCCTAAATCGGTGATACTCAACTTGCAGCCTGAAGATCAATTTCAAATTCACAAGGAAAATAAATTGTTTCACTGGCAATCTGTTTCTTTTGGTTTTTGTATTCTGAATGTAAGTAAGGTGCCAGAGTGCATAAAAAGCCTCAAAATAGAGCTTATTTATGAAAAAAAAGTGCAAGAGGAGGATCCCAGAGGTCCTATACACCCCTACACTGTGGCTGCACAGGGCTGCTGTGACTGGATTTGCCTCTTAGCAAAGATGAGGGAACAGAGCAACAGTTAAGAGGTTGAAAAAAGACATTTAATTTATTATCCTGATTACTGTTTTATTGTTTATTAACTGGCCACTGGTATCCTGTCATTTAGGAAAAGTTCAGTATCCCTGCCCTAATGTAAGCAAAGAGCTCTGCTGCCACCTGCTGGCAGTTAGCAAGAATGCAGTCTGTTTTGGGTCACTTTGAAATAGGGCACAAAAATTAACCCCTTAACAGTCACACTAAGAAATGCCCTTGCAAAAAATTACACAGCATTGTGGACCGTAGAATATGCAACTGAAGGCATCAATTCATTAAGAAAAACAAACATTTATTCATTGTAATGCATTGTAAAAAGTAGACATAAATAATTAGATACAAATGAAACAATGAAACAATCTGTTTAAGTATATGGTGAAAAATAAATTGTCAGTCTGAAAAAAGCAAATTCATGAAATAAACAAATGTGAAAAAAATATAGAAATAACACTGAATCTAGTAACAAGATCAGTCAATTTAGTATAATAAAAATACAGTTGAATAGAATTACAGTGTAATCAAAATACTACAATGCATCATATAAAAACATTTGCATAAAATTAAATTTGGTTTTGCCAGTTTTCTTCTGAAGCAATTTAACTGCAAAAATATCAACTATGTGATTACAATGCCTGTTAAAGGGTTAACAAAAATCTAAATATTCCAAAACAGGACATCATTTAGGGCATTGTAGGATTTTAGTTATGTTTGTTTTGTGGTAAATGCACAAACACGACAGGCCTGAGATGCTTAGTTTAACTTTGAAATCTGAAGAGATGGCCAAAAAATTAGCAGGAAATTAGTAACAAAGTTTTTTGAAAAAGTAAAAATAAATAATAAACAAGGAAATGACCTTAAAAGGTGATGAAAATGTATTTATTTTATATATTTTACATTATTTTGTTGTGTAACAAATTTTACGTATAAAATTATTTTTATTATAAATATGGTTTAGTGGACATTTGACCTATTTTGGGGGAAAATTTCAGGTTTCAAAGAGTTAAAAAGCTTGTGAAGGGTGTTTGAATGCAGCTCAAGAAAACTGATGTTGATCGATATTTCAGAGGGTTAGAGCTTGAAAAATAGCAAATGGAAAGCTTAAGAAGTCACACTGATAAGTATAAGTTTAATAAGTATTAAACTGATTCTGCTTACTGTCACACTATGCAGGTTTTGTACAAGAGTGAGATTTGCTGTGTGATCACTTTAGGTTTCACTGCCAGATAAATGCTTTAGATAATATGTCTAGACTTGAGGTTTTTTCTATATCAGTGATGTGCCACCTGGAACACTGTGTTCAGGTGTGTAATGAGCATTACAGCCTCAGCTTTGTTTGTTTAGCTCCACTGTAAGCCGCCGTAATATATCACCCAGAGAGAGAAAATAAGGCGCTTCACACTTCAGAGGATATAATGGCTTCCTCATTACTCGTTGCAAAGCTCTCCAGCAGTCAAAGACTTAAGTTGTAGTTTCAAATACATTTGAATCGACAGAGTGAAAACATTTATTGTACTTTGCTTTTGCAAGAGAAAAACCAACAGGAGCACCCAGGCAAGCATGAGAGCCATGCTGACTTAGATAGATGCATAACCCTCAGCTCACGAAGGCTTTTGAATGCACAAACAAAGTTACATGACTGGTACATTAAATGTTTTGCACTGAAACATTCGACAAGTTTGTTTATTATACAGTCTTTAATCTTTCTCTTCATTTGAACATTTATTGTTAATAAAATAACCTCAGAAAGGTCTCTTCAAGTTACAACACTCAAAGTGAATGGGGTAAAATTATAGGTATCACCATGAAACTACCCCAGGTGATTACTTATATTAAGACGCTTATTTTTTTTGTATTACAAGTTTTTGGATTTTTTGTGTTAAAATATACAAACGAGGTATTATCTGATTATTTAGTATCACTGATTTGCATACATTTACAGGATACACATCTGAACATTGGATAACGCCAGGTTAAAAATTGCTGTTTTATTTTCCTGACACATTACAGCCAATATTTTTTAATGGAATTTTAGAGAGGTTTTAAGGATTTTGGATATTTCTTTTTATCACTCAAAAAACAGAAACCAGTGTCAACAGCCATTATTTATTTATTTATTCATTCATTCATTTATTGGCACAATTTTAGGAATAAAATGTTATATGTATCTGGCTAGAAATGACATATGGATAAGCCTAAAAAACTTTCAGAATACAGTCAAATAAAAATGGACAGTTTGGTGTATGGAAGTGCTACTGAAGAGATTTTATGGCTCAGAGTATGAGGAAAAATAATTCTGAGAAAATGGCCTTACATTTTGGACAAAAAATAACACCACAGGTGAATAGAGTAAAGATATCACCATGAAACTTCCCTAGTTTATTATTTAAATTAAAGATCTATCTTGTATTACAAGTTTACTGAAATTTTACGTTTAAATATGCATAAGAGGCATTTTCTGAGTAAATATGCACTTTTAACAAACATTTCAAGAACAGAAATCTTAACTAAAATAACCTGCGTGTGGGTTTTTTCTTTACTCTAGTCTGAAAGCAGACATGTTATGGAGGAAAAATATGCAAAATTTAAAAATTGACCAGCGCTTGTAAAAAGCTATGTTTTCACAAAAGCTGTCCTGCATCAATATATATTGACATGTTTAGTACAGTACAAATCCTTTATGCCTTTATAGATTCTGTATAAGAATTTGTGAATTATTTGCTATGTTTCTGGGAAGTTGACTGTTTTTGTAAATTGTATCTGATGCAATAGATTTTACAGCATATGGTTGATTAATAATTGGTAAATTACTTAATTGTTCCAATCGTGATGCAATGTGGACATATGACCACTGAGTGGCAGTAGAGACATTGCATTCATGTGGGCCACAGAGAGCATTTTTTTCACTCCTCCAAATTTAAATCTTGTTTCTACCACATTTTGAAATCCCATTTCTAGAAAGCATAATTTCTTTTAGCAGACTTTTGATGTTGCTGAGAGGGATTTAAATGCACCATTTCAACCATACATTTGCTCTGAATCCTGCTTCTGGAGTCTGTCTTTGTCAAACACCATATTATAACACTGAAATGAAAATGTGCCCTGCGTTTGCTTTGAAATTTGCTTTGAAGAAGGGGCCCTCTGTTAACACCAGGCACGTCTCATGTGATCCAGAACTTGTATTGGTAGTTTGAGTCAAATTTGATAATGAAAGCAGTGACAGCATGCACATTTTTTCAGGATGATTATCACCCCCCTCCCTCTCCCAGTTCCCCTTGCCTGGGCCTTTTATATAATCTATTTTTATTTCCTTCACACTCTCATCCCACAGCTGAAGAATATGTGATAAACACTGGGGTAACAGCATCCAGATGGCAGCAGGAACAACTGGCCCAGTGGCGCTCAGCAAACAGTAGGCAATCAGGCCTCCACAGGCCCCAACACAGGACCTGCCAAACACTGCTGGACCCGCAGGGCACCGAGACACACACTTCAGTGAGCATTTTAACTGCCTGAAGAGAGCCACTAACCCAGTAGCTTAAGTGTACAAGTCTGTCCTGGGAGGGGACTTCCTAAAACATTGTATTTCACCTGGGCACTGTTCCGCGTGCTTCCTTACACAGAGTGATGTGTGCGTGATGCACCTTCTTGACGGCTCACATTGGGTCGTCTTGACACTTTTTCGATAATCTAGCAACACCATCATCTGAAAAATTATTTCATTAACCTAATATTTGCCTTAACCTCAAGATTAAACCTACAGAAAACCTCATGCATAACTTTATCTTCAAATAGGGATGATTTTTTATTTTATTTTTTTGGTCAATGATTTATGAAGATACACTTAGATTTTTGCTTTATGGGCTGCTGGTGTGGCTGCAACTGTCACTAGACATCACTGTGCATTTTCAAAAGACTTTTACCTGACTCTTGAAATTCTCGACTATCATGATGTGAAACTTAAACATATCATGGCAAAAAGGGTTATTCTGCAAGAATGGAAATCAGCTTTTCCTCCTTACTTTACAAAATGGCTAAAAGACAATGCCTTTATCTTAAAGAAATCTGGTATACTCTGTCCAACTCCCTCATCAAGTTTTCTATAATCTGGGGTCCTTTTATGAAGATATCAAAAGGGTAAAAAGTCAAACAGGTAACTAACCACAGGGACTGCTTCTTTACGTTGGACTGTACACTGTGCTTCCATCTGCCAGGATACTAAGTCTCTGTTGGACCTTCCGTGACCACGCGTGGTCCTTACCCCATGGATGCTAGCATTATTTATTTTTTATTTATTCTAACAAGTTTACAAGGCAGAGAATCCGTTTCTATGTGAACAGATGTGAGACCAAATATACAAATTATAGGGAAACATGAACAGTGTAATCTGTATGCCTTTGTACTTGTAGCTTGTATTATTCAGTTAAGTTTGCCTAATGAGTCACTTGCGGTTCATTCAGAATGGACCTGTGACCCACTTTTGGACCGCAACCCACTAGTTGGGAACCACTGTTCTGAAGGATGTATGCAGACAGTAACTCTGAGTCAGGATTTATTTAATCTGAGGCGGCACAAACATCAATATACAGTTTGGGTATATATGGACTTACTAAGGAATGTATCGCAATAACGGGGTTGAATCATACTGAATCAGTTCAAAATGACCCAGTGGACTGTTGAAGTGTGAGTAGACCTGCAGATCTGCGGGTTAACAGCTTATGAACAGGGATTACTCACCAACGTAATGTCCCTTTCCTTCTCTGAATGGGGGTCCAATAGGCCCTTTCATCATGGGCTGCATGTACTTCATGTGGGGCATGGGGGGATAGCCTCCGGCGAGAGCACGCGCCCCCAGCATCAGTAGCACACAGACAGGAGCCAACAGCATGGTCACAGGCATCCCAGGCTTCAGACGTCACACACAAAGAACTGGAGGCACACATAAAAGAGGAAAGAAAACAGAGTTTATAACAATTCAAAAAGAAACAAAAAGAGACATTCAGTCTTTATCTTTTTGAAATCAATAACAAAGCATCACTGAAAGAGCACGATGGGAAAAGGCAGAGATGGCATTTACACCCACGGTGATAATGAGTTAAGAAACCAAGCATGGAATCTCGCAATTACACTTTAGTGCATCTCAGCCTAATTTACAAGACACCACATTTAATACCACAAATTTGTGGAAAAACACTTCATTTAAAAAAGTTGCAAGACAAACAGTAATTTACTCCTGTGAAACGTGCATTTACTGTTAATGGGCTGGAATTAAATGAGCTAATCTACCACATGCAATTTGAAGTACCGTAATTCACTGATAATAAGTCTGTGAGGATTAGTTTGTAGTTTTATTAGTTTGTCTGTCTACAAGCAGAGAAAGTCTAAGCCAAGCTAGGCACAGATATTCTGGGGAGGAACAAGGAAACATGTTTCTTGTAGGGAAAGCTGAAGATATTTATGCCCAAATATAACGACTAACATCTCCTAAAGCACACACGTGGAACTATATTAAAAAATAAACACCTCCTCCAGCATTGGCAAAGTGACACTAATGGTCCCACACTTTTTATATAAGTCCAAACATGAGGTGCAAAGACGAACACATATAACCAGTGAGCATATTGCTGATGCATGTCCCTGTTCTCAGCTGCTGCACTGTATGCGGTAAGTATCTGGCTCAGTTAATGTTTGTGCTAGATGGTCCTCAGAACCTGTGACAGGCAGATCTGTTGACTTTAATTTACTTCAGGATAAAATGACCACATCACCCTCTGCCAAATATTTTCACAACCGTGGTCAGGTGCGAACAGGAAACCACCAGAGGATGGCCAGTGTGTTTGTGTATCGTAAGTGAGCAACTGGAGGCGTCCAGGACTGGCTTTAACTGGTGAAATGAAGTGTGAAAATGGCATAAATTTCCACTCCAGCTCTCCCCTGAGCTGTTTTTGTCAGCTGCCTGAGGAGCGATGACTGTCACGAGTCATTTTGTGATGATGTGGGATGCAAAATGTAATCTCAGGTTCAGCCCGCTCCTGTTTAAGCGCCAAACATGACACGCTTCTATCAGGCATGGAAAATATGCGAGGATGAGAGAAAATGGTGCATATCTGAGAAAAACTCAATCTCTATGAATCATCCAGCCACAATAGCATAATAAGGCTGGCCAGCAAAATTGTTTCTTCTAAAGAAAGAAAGAACAGTTTTTTAAAAAAAAAAACAAACCCAGAAGCAACCAAAAAAATTAGCAGAAAAAAAGTGCAGAAAATTGAAAAAATGTATGTATAATTTTTTTCTGTGGCATAATTTTAAACAAATAATTATCGTGATTATTTATGTTTTTTCTGGACATTTTCTGTATTTTGTTTTTTACCTAAAATAACAAGTTTGTTTCGATCTCAACCCCTCCTGATTTCAGTTGTTTGTTTGCTTTTTTCACTTCAGTTTCTCTTCTCGTGCCCTAAACTGAACCACCCAGAGTAGTTTCACTCAATGACAGGCTCTAATGTCGATTCAATATGCTAAAATTGTCCCCCCAAATAAAATCCAATAAGGGCCAACTAGTGCCAACAGTGCAGGACAGACTACAAAAAACCCCCAAAAAACTAGGGCAAGAGACACTCACCAGTGGCCCGACATTGAACAACAGCAGAAAGTTAATTTGTTGCGTCAAATCTCCCATAAAGGCACCGTACAGTGTACAAACACTGCCCCCAAAAAACCCTTGTCATAAATAATACATTATGTATGACAGTTACAGGTAGCTACAGGGGCCCCAGCCTTCTCTGCCTCGGCCCCCCAGATTCTAGGATCGCCACTGCTCACATAATACAGCTGATACAGACTCAGGAGAGTTCACTCTCCAAGTTTACAGCGAGGCACCGCCGTCACTGAAACATGATCTGACATTTTCTAATTTGAAAATGATCTGACATTTTCTAATTTGAAAATTACATCAAATCATCCTCTAAAGCTAATTGGAAGCAGGGATTGGGGAGTAATCTGGGAGTTCACCGCAGACTTCAGCTCACATGTACTTAGAAAAAGGTGTGCTCATTGCCACCATGTGTGTGCAGAGAGGTCTGTTTTACTGCTTTTACTTTCACCGACGTCTGTGATTGTTTAGCAGCCACATAGCTAGCTCGTCAAATTCCTGTTTTACAGTCATTTACCAAAGTGTTTCTTTGGGTTTTTGAGGAAGCTTATTGTCATTAGTCATAAGTGTGTGAGTGTCTGTTTATGCGTGTTTACATCTCTGCTTAGAAGAATCAAAGTTCACTTCTGAAATGTTCACACCAACGCTTAACCTATGAAACATGAAGAAAGCAAGGATGTTAAAAGAAATAAACAAGGAGTAAGAGAGAGCAGTACTGGTAGGGGAGTGTTTGGTCGTTGGCCGACTTGCTGGCTGGTTGGCAGGGAAGCTCGTCTGGTATGGGGGTCTGTGGTTTTGGTGGAGATGTAATTTAACAGGCGGCTCTGGATGCCCACCATTCTACAGGCGTCAAACTCTCTCAAGAACCAGAGCGACACACACTCAGTCCCAGAAGCCGTGCATGAGCAGGGATCAGACAGGCAGTTTCACAGACCTCCACAATCTGTTTATCAAATGGTTTTGTTCAGAAAGCTCTGCAGACGTTGTTAAAAAAAAATCTCACGCAATCCTCTCTGGCTGGCCACCACGAGCCACCGCTGGACCGAGACTCGTACATGCTCTCGCACACAAGAACACCCACGTCACAAAACACACACTCTCGGTATGCATGGGAACACAATATAGCTCTGGTGAGTGGTTATGGGGGGTGTCTTGAAAATGCTCAACCTCGTTAACTTCCCCCCATTTTCACGTAAAATCAGTCAGTTCAAAACAAAGCATAACAAAGAAAAGTGGGCTGTGAGGAGAGGGGAGCTAATGGTGAATCACAGCCTCATTCAGTCATTAAACACGAGCAGCATCCAGAGTTACAGTGAAAGAGCCTCGCCTGGCAGGCCGAGTGACACTTTATATAAAACAGATTTAGCTGAAAAAAGAAATCGCCACACACATTACAGTATCAGGTCCAAAAATATGCAAAGAAAGAACGAAAGAGCAGAACAGAGAAGTAGCTTTAATGAGGAAATGAGGGAGAGTCTCGCCCTTGGGTGTAAAAGGGCACCGCCAACTCCACTGTAACATTGTTATAGTCATCACTTCGCTTTTCCCAAATCAAGACAGCTGTTAAATAACCGTGCTTTGTCTCACATCCACGGACAGATGATGAGAACATGGACCCGTGGACGAAGGCATGTAAAAGGCTGCCCACCTCTCTTCATAGAAGCAAGACACTCAGGCAGACAGTCTCTTTTTGGTGGTTTTGCGTCTCTTCTGAATTGTTTTGTGCTGCTTTGTAGTTATTGAGTGTGTCTTTGTAGTTGTTTTATGTCTCATTTTGCATCTCTTGGGTTGTTTCGCTTCTTTTTGAGGTTGTTTTGTGTCACTTTGTAGTCATTTAAAGTCTCTTTGCAGTTGTTTTGTGTCTTTTTTTGGCATTTTACATGTTTCTGTAGCTGTTTTGGTTCCTTTTGAGCTATTGAGTCACTTTGTGGTTTCTCTTTGTAGTTGTTTTTTGTCTCTTTTTAGTTATTTTTCATGTCTCTGGAGATGATTTGCATCATTTTGTAATCATTAATTGTCTCTCTGACATTGTAATGTGCCTCTTTCTGGTTGTTCTGCATGTCTTTGTAGCTGTTCTGCTTCTTCTTTTTTTTCATTTCGTGGTCACTTCATGGTCATTTGGTGTCTCTTTGTGGGTTTTTTTGTGTCTTTTTTGGTCATTTTTGTAGGTGGTTTCTCTTTACCATTTTACATGTCCTTGTAAGTTGTTTTTCTTCATCTTAAGTTTTGAATCAGACTCTTTGACATTTGTGTCTCTTTTTGGTTGTTCAACACTTCTTTGTAGTTGTTTTGCATCATTTGTAGTCTTTATAGCTGTTTTGGGTCTCCTTTTGGTTGTTTTGTGTCTCTCTGTGGTAATTTCGCATCTTATTTTAGTCTCTATGTCACCTAAAGTTGTTTTTTGTCTCGATGTTGTGTGTATTTGTGGCAGGTGAACTGTATTATTAGCTGTTGTTCAAAAACTGCACCTCGCAAAGTCTCCTGTTCAGAATCCTGCCACAATAGATCCACAATGACACTATACTGCACACTAATACAGCACACTATACAAATTATACGAAACCATGAAAAAAGCCTGAGATGCACATTCTGTTTTTTGGTTTTTTTTTTGTTGTTTTTTTAAGCATAATTGTTTTTCTGCTCTACCATTGTTACAGTATTTTAATGAAATGTTTCTGTTGCCTCAGTATGCTGTGCAGCTGTTAAAAAACAAAACAAATATTGGCCTGTATTTGGTTTGCAGATACTCTGACTCTGATAAACATCAGGAGCAAAAAGGCCTACTGGGCCCGTTGAGAAATCCATCCATACCCACATCAAAAACAAAGACACATGTTGGCAAGTGCACATCATGAATACAGACAGACATCCCACTTTCCCACATACAGTACACCTCAAAGATCTGTCTCCAAACCACCTGGTAATCTGAGTCCCGGACACTAACCATACCCAAAGCTTTCTTCAACACTTGTTGGATGCCGTTTCAACAGAGCCGAAATGCTAATCTGCAAAGGCTTCGGGCCGCCAAAGCAGACTCAACAGCCTCCAAACCCAAACTCAGCAGCATCTCAAGTGGCCCTCTCAGACAGGCAGAAGAGACACAGACACCGCGGCTGAGTGCAAGCCAAGCACACACTTCCCTAACTGCTCCGTCTACCCGCTAATGAAATCAACAGCGCCGGGGAGGTGAGGTTGAAGGTGCTCTGCCTCCACTTCCCTAAAGCGGTACATGTGTGAATTCAGACTGCTAGGCATTTCCTAAACCACGTGCCACAGAGAGATTATAGGTACACCGATTGTGAGGATTCAGTGTCACGAAGGGGAAGAGGGGGCGGTTGTTTTTGCGGTGTACATTTGAGCCGCTCCTTGAGTGGAGGAATCATCACCTGAACATCATGTACCAGCTTTTTTTTTTTTTAAAAAAAAACCAAAACAAAACAAAAAACACCAAATGGTTCAACAACAACCCAGCTCCATGGTTGTTAGATAGTTTGGTTGCAACCACAGAGAACTGCACTTAAAACCTGACCACATTTTAGCTGATTCATCCAATTCTGACAAACATGAGCCACAGCCATGACCATAACTATCCCTAACTGTAACCATGAACCCACATGGGTGGTCAGCTGTATTAAACCACAGCCATCTTCTTTTACCAAACTCTCTTCTTGTAAATTCAGCAAGCAAATGTTGGAAACTTCCCTTTTTACAGCAAGAGTGAATTTCCAGAACTAGAGTCGGATACTAAAAATAAACTTAATTTATACATCTGTGGTTTATTATTCAATCTGTAGTCTAGACATTTGAGTATTAACGGATTTTACAGATTTGCAGTAAAAACACATGCACCAGCAAACATAAAGCAAACTCTTAAAACACACACAAACAGGCCAAAACATTGCTAAGGCATCACTTCCAGACAACACAGAGCTCCACTGAACATTGACCTGTGCGAACACGTTGTTCTATAAGAGAGTGAAGGAAAGAAGAGGAGGGAGAAGTGAGCACAGCAGTTACACAACATGCTGGTGTCCAGAGCGACACAGCTTCTACTCTGTGTGTGTGTGTGTGTGTGTGTGTGTGTGTGTGTGTGTGTGTGTGAGGAGCAGAGGAAATTGAGCGTGTGGGGTTTTATTTAGAGAATCACCTTCTTTTGAATGAGGTAATCTCTCTTTCAGCCTGAGTGGCACTCGGACCATTACG
Source organism: Plectropomus leopardus (assembly GCF_026936395.1). Classification (NCBI taxonomy): domain Eukaryota; kingdom Metazoa; phylum Chordata; class Actinopteri; order Perciformes; family Serranidae; genus Plectropomus; species Plectropomus leopardus. The sequence goes on along the minus strand of NC_142192.1, from coordinate 16,724,278 downwards.
CCAGTCCCGTGTCAGCTCACTGTGTAATATATGAGTCGTGGTCACAGCTTTTGGTAGCTTTGAACGCACCCTGCATTACTCAGCTCCAGGGAAAACAGTATGGCTGTTCATTTAAGTGTCCATGCGTGTGTATAAATGTGACCACAAAGCTAATACATATATGATGAGACATTAACATCTGCTGTCACCAGCTGGAAAGTGTGTGTTGTTGGTTATGTTTGGTTGCTTTTCAAGAAAATATTGTCCAGTCTGCGCCACCACAATAAAAGCTCCTGTGTTGCCTCAGTAGTTGATACTCTAAGTCATCTGTAAATTATAGTCATTAGAAATACTGTAAATTATTATTTTTAATGTCGAGACATGATGTACACCGTTTATATTTCTACTGTAACATAGTGATGCATACATGTTTGAGAACACTCATTTACCCAATACACTATAGGACAGTATATTTACTCATTAATACACACACAAAATGTTTTCATACCTTATGCAACCTTAAATATGCTCTTATATTATATTACCAAAAATATGTGGACTCCCCTGGTCAGGGAATGTAGATGGTTTGGGCCTTTCAGGTCAAATTAAGGGAAATCTTAATGCTACAAATAGTACAGTATTAAAAAGATAAATATATAAAAAAAGAAAGAAAAACATATATATGCATACATACGCACACATATATAAAAATCTATAGCAATTGTAATAGTATGAATTACTATTATTATAGTAATAGTAAAAATGTATATACATCATTTATACTTATAAAATAGTGACAACAGTTTTCTAAAGCCAAGGTGATGTTCAGATTGCTTGTTTTGTCTTACCAACACTCCACACTGGTTGTTCAAACAAACAACATGTCACTTAGCCTCTTCACTGACACTCTAAGCAGGTGAAGATCGTCTTTGGGAAACACCGAAACAATGTTTGCTCATTTGCTTGTTTGCAGCATCCAGTTTGGCTCTGTGTTACAAAGAAACTTGGCCTCAAACCAACCCAACACCTCTGGGATGAAATGGACTGCCAGATCTTATAGCGTCAATGCCCAAACTCACAAATGTTTTCACGGCTTCAGAGGCCATTTTAACAGCATAAGTGACATGTTCAACCATCACATACGGTGTAATGTATCTACATACTTTTGGCCATGTAGTTTATATTTCTGTCAGCTATGGGTCTGTGTGTGGCCAAACAGTTAACTTGTGAAAACTGTTAAAATTTATCAGAGGAGTGACAGAAGATGATGGAGAGTCATCATCCAGCCCAGCGCACAGACACACGCAGCTCATCCATCTTTCCCTCTCTGGGTGGCAATAATGATGATATATATCTGCACTACAGAAGACACAAAGGGCACTATTATTTTACACTTGAAATGCTCCCCCGCTGGAGCGCAGGTTCCCGAAATCATTTTTTGTGTATCTGCCTCATGTCTGTCATCTGTCTTGCTTGTTGTCAACCTGAGGATTCCCCTACAACAGCTTGACTTTTCAAACATATCTGTCTTAATGTTTATGGGAGGACGCAAAACACAAAATGACAAGTCACAAATGTAGCGCAGGTGAACTAAAGACAGGTTTGAAAAAGGCTACGCTTCAGGAGAGAAAAAGAAAACCCCATAAAACACAGAAGAGATGAAGTAAAAGAGAAGAGTCTCATCAATTCAGGAAACGACTCCCGTGGAGCGGGGGCAGTGTTTTCCTAACATCCCTGAAGGTTGAAGCAAGCGAGAACAGGGCTGAGAGACGGTCGGGGTGAGTTTATGCTGATGGAGAGGTTTAAAAGTGGGAGTTAAAAAAAAGGAAACAGACGGTGCAGGTGGTGTGTGTGTGTGTGTGGGGGGGGGGTGAGACAGGTTGTGAAGAAAACACAGGGAGGGGAAATGAGTGAAGAGGTTAGAGAGAGGGTTTCCATTTCTTGGTGACTTCATTCAGAAGAACACGATTAAATCCCCTGGGCACTTATTTGAGTGCAGAAGCAGACGTGCTAATCATAAGATGGGGTGTGATGTACTGTGCATATGAAAGTGTGTATGGACAAAGGGCAAAGCAGTCACAGAGAGGCTAATTAGCTGCAGAATTATTAACCTGCAGAATCTCATGCATGTGCAATTGCATACACGTTCTAAAAGGGACCCTTATTTGCCCCTAGAGGGAACCGTTTCAGGCCAGTGAAAAGGCATTGATTACAATATATTAGTCCGTCTGGCTCCCCTGCTGCTTTACAGATTCGTGCTGTATCACCTCATCTTTCTGTGAAGGATATAGCCAGGGGAGATGGACTGAAAGTCTGCAAAACATCCAGACTAACTCCTGACCTGCCAAGAAGCCAGTTACAGTATGCTGGGAGGGAGCTGAGAAAGCCGGAGTCTGACGGGCGCAGCTATACCTTTCCAGTTGACCTATTGATGCACCTAAAGTGATTAGGTAATCAAAAGCATAAAAATAATAATCTCATAAAAGGTGATCTGCTTCCAGAGCAATAAATCTTCAAAACAGGTCACTGAAAGCGCACATCGCCACTCGCAAAAAATTAAAGCGTTTGCTCATCATGTGAAATATGATCAAATCAACATGAAAATAGAGATTTATAGCTTGGAATATATAACCATAAAGGGACTTGTGTTTTAGAGGGAACTGCGGAGATGACCTCACATCAGAGGGAAAAACTTCGAGGACACCCAGTAATACAATCTCCTGCAAAATCAGAACGATCACTTTGTCTCTCTCCGCCTGGCAGGTCTCGACTGGCAACCTCAGCTCTTCTCTCTCCCTCTCCTGTTCCTCCTTTTCTCTCGTCCTTAAGCCTCCTGCTCTCCGCACCGCACCGCTCATTGCTGGTGTGAATACTTTTATTGTGCGCTGCCAAGGCCTGACCAAGCAAGGCGTTTCTTTTTTCCCTTGTAAGTCCACTGGTACTGACATACACTCAAGTCTCTGTTATTCTTAATTAACATAACAGCAAATGTCGAGGGAGGAGAACAGAGAGGAGAACAGAGAGGAGAAAGTGGGAGAAAGAAGGAGAGAGCGGGGACAGCAAAGCAACAGCGAGTAAGACTGCCACTTTTGCACACTGCATTTGCAATTTACCTTAATAAGAGAATGAATTGTAATTTTTTTTTCAAACTACAGATTTTGATTTCACACAGAAATAAACAAAAGCAGCTTCTCTTTTTTTCTAGTTGATGGTTTTGGATTATGTCAACTAAACAGAGAAATGTTGTAGACAGATTTCATTAGCAAGCTACCGAACACAGGTTCATGTAAATGTGTTTTGAAAAAGTATCACTTTGGCGAGGGAAAAAGGACTTCAGGGTAAGCAATCGTAACATAATGGAAGCGTAACGCTTTCTAACAGTTTGGCTGCAGTGTTGTGCACGTGTACACTTTACAAGTGCTAGATCAAAGTTCAGTTAAAAAAGATTAAAATAAACAAGCTCATGTTCATGTGCACAATTTAAAATTTTGAACAAAGCACACGGTCCCATAAAAATAAAAAAATTTGTGCTAATTTCTTCAATTTTTTCAAATATAAAATAAACCCTTTGATCATCATTCACTTGTAGTTATTTCCCAAGACTAGTGGGATGGTTAATCTCAATGTGTTGTTTAAAATTTGTTGCAGATTTGGCTGATGCTTAGACGTTTGTTTTTTATTTCAAACACAGGGGGCACAATTTTCATAAAATGTGTGATTTTTTCACTTGGAATCTTTACTGATTTGTTAATAAAGCTCCTTTAGATATTCACTTGAAATGGCTTCAATAGTACTGATGGCTGCATTGTCTGAATTGCCAGTGGCACTATAGCCATGCATGTGTTGTGTTGAAGTTTGTCTCCCTCCTGTTAAAATGGGTAGCACCCCCCTCAGTGGTTAGGTAAAGGAAAAGGTTTGGTTCAGAATTAGGTAGGGGGAAACGCATATCAACAGGGAAACAGTTTTTGACTAAAAACAAAAACAGAATGCCATGTGCCGTAAATCCTTGGTTGCAGTAAAACAGTGCTGGAGCATTATTCAGTATCCTCTTTTACACTGCCTGTTCGAGGCGAGAATATTGCGCCGTTCTGCCACCTTGCTTGTCTGTATAAAAGGTCCGATCGCGTAATGGGGGCCCAGAGTCTTCACGTTTTTTAGCTGCCATGGGAGGTAATATCAGTGCCGCAACAAGATCTGCATAAACAGGACAGCGGGCAGGATGGGACCCTGGGTGGTATGGCTGTGACATTTAACGGCAAGTTATGTGTGTACCTCACTGCGGGAGATTTAAAAAGTAGCTGGTAGCAGTTGGCAGCTAACTCAAGGATGAAGAAGAGCAGATATAAATGTCTGAAAATTGGGAAAACAATGAGGTCCAGGAGCTCCTTACCCTCTGAGCAGCTGACGAGATCAGCCGCCATATAATTGAGAAGGTAACTGATTGTAATTGTCATTTTATGCCCTTGTTATTGTTGTTGTTGTGTTAAACATCATGCACCTGTTTTGCTTCAGTAATGCCAGCATGCTATCTAAAATCACACATTGTAAAAATGCAAAGGAGGCATAAAGAGGGGACTTAGTAGCGGCCCTATAGTGCGATCTCTGTGTAAAAAGGGTTACTGTCACAAGTGCGAATAAAAGCTCCCATTTACAGGCATTAGCTGCAAACTGACATGTTCAGTTCATCAAAAACATGTTCTGTAAATGCACTGTTTTAGCATGTTCATGCGAAACACAAGTGTATACTTCCTCAGACAAAAGAAGTTACTATCGCTGCTTTAAACTAGAATCTTGTTTCCAACACAGGGAATATTTGGTCCCCACTGGGATTTCTCCTCACCACACAGAAAAAGATTGCTCATGACATACCACAACTGTAGGCATTAAGCTAGTTAGCTGGACATGCTAACATCTTATGTTAAAGCTGATAAACAACAGTTTAAGACATACTTTTGACATACTTTGTTACACATGTTATACTTTTTCATTTATTAAAAAAAAACAAAAAACATGCCATACCCCCAAACTCTTATCTTAGATTAAAGCTCCGTGTATTTCAGCATTTGGAGTTATCCAAAACTCCACAAACTTGATGTGTCTAGTTACAGAGTTTAATGAATGGTCAAATGCTCAGTAGCTGGACGAGATGGTGTTGTGCCGGATCAAGGATTGGATTCAGGTCTCTGTAGGACTCTAATGTACTGGGCTGAGCTTGGTCTGTCTTATGTCTTGTGTTTCTGTGCCATGTCTCCAAGTAGCTGTTACTTTTCTCCCTTCACTGGGTGGGTGGCTTTGCTTCTGCCAGAATGGGGCCTCAGAAATGTGCAGTAGCCACACAGGCCAGGGAACACAAAAGCGAGACAAAGAAAAGAGCTCAAAACAAGCCACCGCACGAACAAATCAGGATTTTCCTCATAACGAGTTTCACAGCAAGCTTTATCGCAACATAGCTTAGTTATTTCCTGACTGTGTGTCAAAATATGCATGGTGGCAGTTCATCCAGAGGCAAAGCTGGCTATGGCAAGAATTCAAGTCCATGTGGAGAAGTGTGTGCATGGGTCTATTTACGATTCAGAGCTCTGAAGGTGAGAAATGTTCCGGGGCGCTTAAATAAAGACTAAACCCGGAACAATCGCACACCATCAATTGTTCCATTCTTTTTTGCCAGGACTGGAAAAAATCCCAAGCTGCACGTAGCTGGGGCGAAATTCCAGGAGGGAAAAGCCAAGAAAAGTCCTCTTGTAGTCTGTTTCTATCAAAGGATTCCACAGTTTGACACTCCATGAAAACAGCTAATACAGATCACATTGTCAAAGGCTGCCACTGGTGGAGATGGAAACTTGTGTCAAGGGACAACGGAGAAGAGGAAGAAGAAGAGGAAAGTGCCTTATTGACCGTAAACGAAATCGAAGCAACAGAAGGGGGAAGAGAAAGCAACTAGCCATGAAGGAGACGTGAAGTCATTACGACAGGCAAAAAAGAAAAGACGGGGAGATGGAGGAGGAAAAAAATGAAAGGGGAGCAGAAAGTAAAAAAGCTTTAGCTCTTGATCTCCCTGTTGACCCACTTCAGATGCGTGCCCCGCCAATCATCTCACACGCTCCTTCCGCTGGCAGCCCAAACGGCTTCACACGTACATGCACACGCCGCGCGCACACAAACACACACATCAGTTGGCAGTGAAACAGAGAGGGAGGCCTATTTTTCTGTCCGAAATGGAGAGAAGGGGAGAAAGAAAGAGAGGTAGAAGGGAGATTATAATTTAATAAGGGGCAGGAAATCTTGGTCAAATCCCCCTGAAGGAGCTGAAATGCCTCCGTGCTGCAGGCTACTGGACTATAGACTGACTGGGCTCCATCTGAATGGGCTTCTCTGGCACAGGCAGCAGGGCAGACAACCAAAAGAGCAGACAATAGACCAGGAAGAAAGAAATCCCACAATACTATAGTTTGGAATCATATTCCTCTGTGAAATATTGACCCAGAAATGAAAATGAAAATCCTTCGTAACAGCTGCGTGATTTCTGGCGGATCCACTGTGATGAATTTTGTGGGCAGTATGTAAGTGAACAAGGCTCAGATATTCATGTATCAGTTTAGCTTCTCCCTATCGCTCATTTAAACAACACAGTCATCTTATGTCATGTCTGGTGTTGCGTTTTGTTTCGATACTAATGTCAAATGTCGTATTCAAGCAAACATACAATAAATTTGCTCGACTTATGACCTAAATTGAGATATATCTGTATAAAGTATGTGCTGACAAGACTTTGTGTAAATTAAAAAGTGTTGTCAGTATGAGTAGCAATCATCACCACATGTGAAGAAAGCAGCATGCAAAAGAGAAATAAAGTCACAGGGCTGGCCCGCTGTTGGCTTGATGAGAATACTCTGAGAACTGCAGTACAATAACAGAGCTGCAGTGACCTTAAAGGCCCAGCGTGTCGGATTCAGGGGGATATATTGGCAGAAATGGAATATAATTATATAAGTATGTTTTCGGTAGTGTATTATCACGTGAAAATAAGAATCATTGTGTTTTCATTACTTTAGAGTGAGCTGTTTATATCTATATAGGGAGCAGGTCCTCGAGCATGGAGATCGCCATGTTGCATCTCCATGTTTCTACAGTGGCCTAGAGCAGACAAACCAAACACTGGCGCTAGATAAGGCTGTTTGCATTTTCACACTGCCTACTGCAGTTAGCAGCCACTTTATGACAAGCAGCATTGGAAAAAACACAGATTTTTAATGTGACACTGCTTTATTTATAGTGTTTTTACCCAAATTACTGGGTCCATTTGTTTTGGAGAGGAAGAGACCTCTGTGGATAATTCGGCTCCTGCTAAAAAGCTCTTGATTCATTTCAAAAGAGTTTCTTGAGTCAGATCTATTAAAAATATCCTTATCAGACTTCATTAGCAACCATAACACGAGCACAGGCAGAAGACAATAAACAACTTGTTTTACTTTTGTAATAAAACCATTGCGATGTTTATTTGTGCCATCAGCAAACTAACACAGAAATATCTATTCTGAGCTGCTAACAGTTGCTAACATTAGCCACCATAAACCAAGTGAAGCCATAGAAGCAAAACCCAAGAGTGCATCCTATTACTCATGACCTCTCTCTCTTATTTTTAAGGAATTTGTGTTTTTCGTCTGTCAGAAGTTACATAACACAACCAGAGCAAAAAAAACAAACAAAAAACTAAACACACATCAGGGAAAATACTCAGTAAATGACACAAGAAAACCACTAACTCCAATTACACAGGCCAATGTGAAGCCTGGAGCTCAGTCTTGACAGTCTCAAAATAAAAGGGATTGACTGAATGCATTGTGGGGTTTTAAAAAAAAAAGTGAGTCTGAGGAAATGAGCTAGCAAGTGAACGGTTGTTGCTCGAGGACTCAGACAGCGTGACGCAGGGCCGTCAGAGGATTAAGATGTGGGATGGGATGACATAAAGAGATACGCAGTGAGCTCTTAGACACCAGCACAAATGTTGCTGTCTTTCCAATAGTGTGTGAAGGCCGGCGTTAGCGTTGTGTGTGTATTTGCACTTGGGAGTCTTTATATAACATCTAACATATTTGAGGATATCAGGTCACACGGGCAGTGCACTCTCCTTCATCACTCCTCTACCTCTCATTTCTCTGCTCCGGAGGGCAGAAGGAAATTTGCAGAATCCCTCTCTGCTTAGAAATCACTTGTCCCCCCTTCCACCTCACACTATGTTTTAAATAGAAATTCACTGGATGGTTTGAAACCCATCGAGGACCATTAACTGTTCACTGGGCCCTGTTTGATTGATCACTCACTAAAAACACCGCTGACCCCAGAAGGGTGTTTAAGTCTCCAGACTCAGCCAACTGAAAAGAGCACACAAAGCACCAAAAACACACATACACACACACACACACACACACATGCATGCATATTAACCAGACCACCAGCATACAGTGCATAGCCCCCTCTGACTGTGGTCCTCACTGAAGCCCACCCCACCCATCAGGATCAATGCAAGTCTTTATTAGCTGCTGGCAAAGAGCGCTGGCTGTGTAAGAGGACCCTGCCAGTTCTGGCCTCACACCTCCCAAAATCCACCGCTGGGCTGTATAAACATGGCTCTGTGAGTGTGTATGTGTGTAAAATTCTGTCGATGTAGTTGTAAAGATGCTGTTAAGTTCAGAGAAACAAAAAAGAGATAGAATTAAAAGTAGGGTGTAAAAAAAAAAAAATCAGTCTAATTTTTCAAGACGTTCCAGTTTCTCGCAGGGTTGTTGAAACAGCGCTGCAGTGTCAGCGGAGCAAGCATGTGATAAGTGGGACTTTTACGGTTGCTACATCTGTGCAGTCATAATCAGTCTGCTTTTCTAGTATGAAACACATAAAAGAAGCTATTTGGCTGCTGACGAGCACCCACAGGGCCATGTGAAAACTGTGAGAAAACTGAGTGAATACGTCCCGTTGGAGTAGTGTACAGCGGGCCCACGCCAGGCCCTATGAAGGCAAGAAGAGCCACGAGGGAGCAGCACCGATCACACCAGACAGTATTAGGAGCTCTGGGCAGTGTCAGATACTCGGAAGGGGAGTATGACAAGTGGAGGGCTGGGATCATGCCCAGTGCTATTTCACACTTATGCATGTTACTGTATGTATGATTTAGTATGTGATTTCAGAGATACAGTCTAAACTAAATGCACGCCTGCAAGTCATACACACATACTGTACTGTACTTTAAATGACATGCAAGCAGACATTGCATATGAATAATCAAATAAATGCACATACTGTAATTATTGGTGTATTTAGTAGTACTATAATTGTTTTGATCCATCAATACATCTTTCAACTGTATCGATCTGCTACAGAAAATATTATTTAATGCATTAACCGCAATGCATTTAAGGTTTGTAAGTGACGCTTTTGTTTTTTCAATCGTGTTAATCAACAGTCAACATTTCTGTCTTTAAGAGGCTGGGGCTAAGGGAGAGTTTTAAAGGTAGTGATGATACTGGTAGCCTATCATATCCAACTAGAAGAATACAATGATAACATGTGATGCTAGCCTCTCAGTAAGGGAGCTAAATAAAGCTCAATTTTGGTTATGGAAAAACAGCATGGACATTTTACAGGGGTCCCTTGGCCTCTGTACCCATGAGTCTACCTTTTATAGACAGGTCATTTGTCATAGTCACATGCAGTTTTTTGCTGTTATTTGATTCCTAATCAAGAAAAGCTGGTAAGAATTGCTGTACCTTGTCAGTATTGACTTCAAAACTGTTTTGAAATGCAAAATAATGGAATTGAAAACGTGTTTAAAAAATGAGCGTAATCATGATTAACTGCTGAAATTAATTTGGATATAAAGACTTCAAGAATGTATGACGCTATTGGACTGTCAGATTGCTTTGAAGGCAAGGGGACACAATATGCTGAAGGTCTGCATACTGGATTTTTTTCACCCCTGGGTGCTACATTTCAATACATATATTGTGGTTATATTAGGATTTTCCTGTCAGTCAGCCCATTTGTTCCTGCTGGAGATGTAAAAAACAACAACAAAAACAAACAAACTAAAATTTTATTTAAATTGAATAATTAAATGAAAAAGCAAACTAAAAAAGTTGGTCATTTTAGTTTTTAACAAATATTACTCAAACATAATTGAATCATGCATTTGTTGGTGATTATTTTCACTTGCGGATGAAGACACGTGGTGCATTAGTGAACAGTTATGGTGGCCGGATTGGCTCAAAATAAACATGTCACCCAGTGCAACTGTTCAATGATTAACAAAAACCCAAAAAAAACAGGATAAAAAAAGGATAAATAATAACCCCTACAAAGGCTCTCAAGGTTTCTGGCTTATTCAACATCCCCTGAACACTACATATGGCGTGAGTGGCTACTTTACAGAAGTCATGGAAATGTTTCCTTGTGGAAGTACACCGTGTTCTCCAGGTCAGTCAATTCGAAACAGGCCAACGAGTAAACTTGGCAAAATCACGATAATAAACTTCCAAAAGAAAAAGCACTAGCAACAGCCAACACATTCATTAAAATATCTGAAATCATATTTGGATTATTTATAGTCATTAGCTGAAATATTCCTGATTCTAGACAGAAGACAAATTGGGCGTGCTGTTTGCTCATTTGCTTGTGATCCAGTGCGGCTCTACAGGCACGTTTGTTAAATATCAAGGAAGGAAACAGAAGACAGAAACACCTTGGTTTGCCAAAAAGCTCTGTGTCTTGTTTCAATAATCACACTTTGTACAATGAAGAGGAGGAAACAAAAAATAAATAAATAAAGGCTGAATGAGATGCTGCAGATCTGCGGCTGGGCCAAGACAACGGAGAGATCACCGCCAATATAATGGACTCACTGTTTCAGGAATAAAGGAAGCAATACAACTGACAGTGAAGAGAGGCCATAAAAATAACGCTTGCTTGCTCTTTTTTTATCACAGTACATATGTTATATCAGATGCACAACGGTTTAAAATAACCACCGACTGCAGCAACTGTCTTGACCGTCCATCTCATCCGTCATGTCTTGTGCATTATCTGGTTTGTTAAACGAAACCCAGGTGAAAGAGGCAGCGAAGTGTGGGAGTTTAGACGAAGACAGAAAAGAGGAATAAATCAGTCCAAGCTTGGAGCAGGACAGGGGAAGCGTGCCTCCAAGATACAGCGATTAACTCTATATTTCCTCCCTAAAAACTTATCTCTCTGTGTCTCCCTCTCTGACACTGTATCTCCCTCTGACCTTCCCTCCCGTCCTGTCAACAACCCCTCCGCTCTCTTGACACTAATCGCGCTCGGGGTGACTCCCTGTTCAGTTCCCTTGTGTGTGATTGATTTCATCGGGGCTCCTTTTCATATTAAAACCAGATCTCCTCGTTCCCTGCCTCTTATCTCCATAGCGCAGTCATCAGGAGGTGATCAGAGACATGCGATGGAATGTTCCAGTTGCTACGAGACAAGATATAACGGCGACGATAAAAGGCGGTGAGAGTCAACAGTGTCTGTCTGGGACAGTTTAGGGGGACCAAAATCCAGCTGCATAACGATACTGCAAACTTATATAATCTAGATATGATTTTTAACCCTTTAAAACCTGAGCAAACTGACTTCATTTCTTTCAAAAACATGAGAAGGCAAAGAGCCACTTAAGAAATGACACAATTTATTTTTTTTAAATGACCAGAAAATTAGTTACAATAAAAATAAAATAATAAGAAGAAAGAAAGTTTAAATAAAACAAACAAGGAAATGCACTGAAAAAAGTGCTTAAAAAATTAAAAGAAAATGTAATTTTTGCTTTTTTTTTCATTTTTCCCGAGCTTTTATGATATCATTTCCAATTTCATGCAATTTGTTTCTCACCAAGTTGCTCATTGCCTTAATTCCCATGGTTTTGACAGAAATTGCACCAATTTGCTTAGGGTTTAAAGATTTAAGGTTTAAATACTTAAAAGCAGCACAAGGAAAGTGATGTCACTCCAGGTTCCAAAGGGTTAAAATCCTCTGAAATGCCTGCATGCTGTATGAGAGACTGTATATGATTCAATTTAGTGAAAATGAATTATTTGCACATGTTAGATTTATGGTTAATGGGCTGTAAAAGTGTCTGGTCTGCTCCCCAGAATGTCTAGTCTGAGTGCTGTTCATCAGGAAGGAGGAAAAAAAAGAGAGCTTTTAATGACAACAAACATTCAGATAATTGTGTAGTGTTGAATGAACTCCATTTCCTTGTTCACCTGCCTCATGGAATTCCTGCAGCGCTGCCAAGAGCCAATAAAATAGCACATTCAAGCTCTGCGAGGCTAGACGCAATAATAACCTCCTCATTATGCATTATGTGGCGAATGGTTGAGATTAAATGGAAATAAAAAGGGATTTTTTTCTCCCTGGTTTTTGAACGGTGGGATCTGTGCTCGGTGCTTTAATCAGATCATATCAGTCTATCTAGCATGACGGAGCAGCAGTTTGGGAGGTTATGATAAGTTTGACGGAGACTACATCAGTCTGTGTGCATCTAATGGTTCATTAAGGGCTGATTCTCAAGATCTGATATGTGTTTATCTCAACGCTGGCAGCCAGAAGAAGGGGACATTCTTGAGAGTCTGGAGTTAGTTTAGATTGATGGGCCCTCGCTTAGATAATCACCAGACCAAAGGAGGGCTGAAGCAGCTTCTTTGTCTCTGCTTGGCAGCTGGAGAGGACGGGAGGATTGGTGGGAGGAATATGAGAGTTAGAGAGGAATAAAACTTACACCACAGACATGAGAATAAGATGCATCTTTGGACAGTGGAGGAGCTGCAGGGGAGGACTGGAGCGATGCTGAGAGGTGGCGAATTTCTTCCAAAAACTGTGTGGACATCTGAGTGATGCAGCTATTATTCTGACTCCAACTTTTCCTGTTTAACCCTTTGAAACGTGGAGGGACATCACTTTTATTTGCTGTGCTGCTTTCAGACACCTTTCACAAGTATTTAAACATTCAAACATTGAGCAAAGTGGTGCCGTTTCATTTTAGAGAAATGGAGGAAAAGGCAATGTGTAACTTGGTAAGAAAATTGCAAAAAATTTGTACATTTAGAAAATTATTTTGTTAAAAAGCTGGGGAAAATTGCCAAGGGAAAAAAGAAAAAGCTAGCCAGAAATGATATTTATAAACATCATAATGACATATTAAACATAACTTTTTTTTTTTTGGCGTGTCATCTAAAACCTGTTGTGTTTAAGTGACTCCCTGCTGTTTTACATGCAGCTTTGAATACATCAAATATGGGTGTTTTGTAAGCAACCAATTGCTGTTTTCCACTAGGGACAGTGCAACAAAAGGTGTTTGTTTATTACCAAGACAACCAAAGCCTTTCCATGCAGGATCGTATCTCCCAAAACAGAAAAAAAAGCCAAAACACATCTATCCGAACAATGATCAAGTGTTTTTTTTGGGGCCTAAACTTGATCACGTGTTAACCACAGATTATTGAAATGTAAAGTTTCAATGTATTCACTACATAATAACAATATTAGAGATCCATGGTTTGCAGAAACATACAATGCCAACATTTTTTCTGTTAGTTGGGTTGCTCATGCCGAGTGCACTCTAACATCAGATCACAGACGGATGGACAAAGGACAATCATTGCTGAGAGGTGGGGTTCACCCTGGACAGGTCGCCAGACTATCGCAGGGCTGACACATAGAGACAGAACCATTTACGCTCACATTCACACCTACAGGCAATTTTAGAGTCACCGATTACAATTAACCTTCATGTCTCTGGACTGTGGGAGGAAGCCAGGGAACCCAGAGAGAACCCACGCTGACACGGGGAGAACATGCAAACTCCACACAGAAGGGCCCCCCCGCTCCAGGTACTCTTGCTGTGAGACAACGGTGCTAACCACAACACCACCGTGCTGCCAAGATTTAAAATCATGTTACAAAATTATAATAATCTTAAAGCACTTTTTTCAGGTGTTTTTTCCTGATTGTATTTTTTTTTTTTTTTAAAAAGTTTAGATAATTTTCAGGTCATTTTTTCTTTCATTGCTCATTGCGTTCTTCCCATAGAAATCAAGCCATTTTGCTCAGGTTTCAAAGGGTTAAACCACATTTGCTGTTACCGCCACTAACTGCAGTAGTCGCCAAATCAACCATAACCAACATTTTTGAGACTGCAACTCTAAAAGAAAAATAATATATCTTTGCTGTGTTTCCAGCTTATTTTTGCTGCCCCCAAAAGGCCCAAAAATCTGTCACAGGTTCAAGAAGTCACAAATTTTAATTACTGTGCATTCATTCTAGCACAAGAAAACTTCTGTGCAGTGTGACACATTAAGGGTCTAATATGGTACATTAATAAAGAGTGAAAGGTATACCTCCATGAGGTCATATTCAGTCCTTCCAGTGAACTAAACCTCTCCAGGGGTGGGAGTCTCTGCTGTGTTATTACTCCAAACAAACCTAAATGACCGACCCGCCAAAATAAGGAATGACAGGGATGAAGAGAGGATTTGAGGGAGAAGTGGGTGTTGAGCAACCTCTTTAACCAAGTTTGTTTACAAGTTGTCAGTTGGCAAATAAGCGCAAAGTGGAGGGAGGGGGCACCGGGCCAAGTGCGGTCGGAACACCGCAGGTCGGGAGCGGTGACTCAGCGTAGGTTGACGATGTGATGCCGCCCGACCCAGGCAGATGCCTCCAATCTACGTGCAAATGTGGGAGTGAGATCATCGATGAGAAAATGTGTCATTTCCTCTGGGATACACCCTTGTTAATGATCTGTCAAATTTTACACACAGCAGACTTTATGTTCTGTTAAACACCTGATGCTTTAACCTTTTAAATCCTGAGCAAATTGGCTTAATTTCTTTCAAAAACATAGAAAGACGGCAATGAGCAAATTAACAAGAAATTACCAAAATTAGCACGAAAATTAATTAAAGAGTTATAAGAAAATGACCTGAAATTAGTAAGAGAAAAAAAATAAAAATGAAGTGGAAAAAAAGCTAAAAAAATAAGATAAATAAAAATAAAAATGCTGAATGTTAATACACTAATATACTAATTTTTAATGTAAAATTACAACAACAATAAATATATTTTTTCATGATGCTTTTCCCGAGTTATTTGATAATTTTCTTACTATTCTTTTTCACTGTCACCTTTTAATTTTTTTGCAATTTGTGGGACATGTCATTGCCAAGGTACACATTGCCTTTTTTTCGCACATTTTTGAAAGACATCAAAACAATTTGTTCTGGTTCTTAAGGTTTGAATGCTTGTAAAAGGCATCTGAACATACCACAAGAAAACCCATTAAGATTTCTAAGGGTTAACAGCTAAAGACTCAATTCCAGTGATTCATCTGATGCTTTCTCATGGCAGTCTATCTATATCATTCGGAAATGAAAGGTACGGACCTACATGGCAGAGAGGTTTAGCAGTCTGCCATTGTAACTGTCACAGCGACAGATATCATCTGCAGACTGATTAAGGAAGTTGAACGGCTTCCACCGAACCAAAGCGAAGTCCAGACCGACTTCCAACAACTGACGTAGCAGCTTGATGGCAAGAACGGAGAGGGACGGTGGAGTGAAAAAAAGCAAAGAGAGGCAGACAGAGAGAGGGAAAGCTGTTCGAGTTCCTCGGGTGACACAGAGCAGGCCGCTGCGGGAAACCTCAGCTCCTTCATTCACTGTGGTCTGAGAACATAAAAAGCACCACACCGTTTGATCTCCAGACTTGAATACGTCTCTCAGCTTCATAAAAAAATAACACAGCTTTGGAAACCATATTCCCCAATTATTCCCCCCGTTACCCCACACCCCCTCTTTCTACCTCTCTCCCTCCCTCCCCTTCATTCCTCCCACATTAGCGATTCTGTCTTTGATATCAAAGTGGGATGAAGATTAAAGTCTGGGTGAGGGAAAGAGTTGCGTGGTATGGGGCAGCTCGGCACTTTGCCACAGCTTTAGACGGGGCTTGATCCACCGAGTTATTCGCCCTCTGTCTGCCCACAGTTCGCTCTGTTCTAGTGACCGAAGATGGCCGGGAAATGAAGGAGGGCTTTTGTTTCCTCTCATCCGAACTGACATACTCGACACATACGCGACATCCTCAGTTATCCAGTCACACCTCGCACCTTCACACCTTTAACATCTCCGGATGGATTTAAAAGTCATGGGAGGAATGTGAGCTCATAGCACTGTAAAAGCAGAAAATTGCTTTGCTTTCTTTCCATTTTTTTATTTATCAACCAGCATCGGCCAACCAGCAAAGTCCATCTCAGTCAAATCCAACCAGATGCATCACCACCTTCTTGTGTGCAACTGAGCATGCACTGCGACCCCCCCGTGACCCAGGAAATGTCACCAATTAAGAAGCAGTTGGAAAGGTCAGAGGGTCAAACCCCATGTCAGTCACTCCTGAGGATCATATTTGTTATTCTACACTAGAGTATTTTTATGTGACTATGAAGGAGAGAGATGTGCATTCATGTCTCAGTTTTTGAGTGTATTTGACAATGAATAAATGATCAACCTTTATCTTCTTTGAGTCTCCTCAGGTTACAAGATTAAAACATTTCACTTTTTTGTCGAGAAAAAGTTGCACTTCTGTTGAGTGATGCAGTTTTCCTTTGACGTGTGATTACGTGTCAATAAAAACTGATGGAGACGGCAAACCATCTCCATTTATGGTATGCTCTCTGTGGCCTGAGCCCTACTTGGGGACAGGAATTTTAAAAGTGTGTTTATTAACATACCAAAAAGCTGACACCCAGAAAACAACACTAACCTGCCCTATTGGTTACTCGTTATGGGAGAAAATCTGTTAATGTTTTAATTTCTTTATACAGTGAGCAAATGTTAAGCATTCTTCCCTTCCCTGCCCAGGAAAAGGATGCAAAAGAAGTTCCAGAGGATCCATTCAAACTGAGAAAACCAATAATCAGTCTTGATTGTCTCAAACAAAACTATGGAGGGTAATAGTCCATAGGTACTGAAAATCCAAAGTTGGTGTAATGATTCTACTGAATTTTGGTGAAGAAACCATTTAAGTGGCTGTTCTCATGCCATTTTCTTACATATGAAAATTGATGCACAAACAATTTGTATATATCCCAAACAATCATGAGCCAGTAATTTTACATCCAGTGCATAATGTCATTTGTGGGGCAGTAATTTGTTAAATATCATATGAACTCTTGCATGAGAATATGTTATATGTATAATTTTATATAACATCACTGGCTTCAACAAGTTGACGCGATAAAAGGAAATTTCTCAAAACTAGTATATTTGCATTTGAGCAAGACGATAAAAATCTACGGCCAAATGATTGATGGATCACCAAAGTTAATACAGTTTTGTCCTGAATGTGTGCCACGACATTTAACAAATGTCAGAACCCCCAAATTGAATCTTATGGTGGTCCTCGAGGGAAAAGTCAGCAGATTAGTCATTAGGAAACATCGTCCAGGAAACATGGATATCTGCACTAAATTTCATGGCAATCCATCTAAAACATTTTAGTCTGGGCCAAAGTGATAAACTGACCCACAGGCAAAGTCAACCCTCGGAGCCATGAAACTAAAATGGCTTAAAAGGAAGATTATCCAACACCACTGGCTTCAATAAAAAAACATGTGATCAAAGAATCTTCTTCAAAACAAGCAGAATAGCACATAAAAAAAATCTCATCCCATTGGCAGATATTTAGAAAACTAAATAACAGCATACATACTTTGCACTGTAGAAGACCCAGTCCCAGGGTAACCACTAAAACTCACTCCCCACTTGCAAGAGAGACTTGGGAACATCATTTGTGATAACTACTGCCATCGCTAACTTCAAAGAAAGACGAAGGGAGCAACAGGGGGAGTATATGCATCAGTGAAAACCCTCAACCAATCCTCTAATGCTACCAGGACCATTTCCACACCACATTCTGGCTTCTTATCCGCACTGACCTCATAAAACCTCTGCAAGCACATCGCAGTTGTCAAGTGAAAACAAAAAGAAGAGAAAAAATTGCGGTTTTAGCTTGAAAGGCATTTTTATAAGTAATTTAATTGGCTATAAAAAGGTTTCACGCACCCTGAGGTCACATGTTGCTCAATCGAGCGCTTTGAACTTGAAATATGCAAAATGTTCATTGGAATATTGACGTTTTTGTCCAATGACTGGTGGCATGGTTTCCGCAAACATGCATATATTATAAGAATGACAGTATCTGAAATTAAGCATCTTCAAAACAGCAACAGCATGCATACACGCTGATCTTCTTGAGGAGATTCAGCAGCACATGGGCCAGAGTGCGTCTATGAGAAACAGGAATAGAGAAGGCGATGGGGTTCAGGCTGGAGACTCTGCTAGAGCAATTATCTTGTTCCTCAAACCTGCAGTTTAATGGAAATCCTAGGCGTAAGCCAAACTACACGCCTGCCTTTAGGTATGAGCAGTCCAACTGATCCACGCCCCCTTCTCCCCCTCTCTCATTCCACTAAATATTTTCATAGGACATCTGACTTCAGTGGCTCGCTATTAGTTCCACAGGTGTGGAGAGACAAACTCCATTAAAACACTCCGGGACATTCCACCACTGCACTTGCCATGAGTCCCGATACATGTCATACTTTCTCTCCCTCTGTCTCATCATACAGTTCATAATTTTAATGCATTTCCAATACCTGTCCATTCTGTCGTTCCCCTGAATGTAATCAGTCACCGGGTTTCAGAATTATATCAATTTAATAGTTACTCACTTGGGTTTTTCTGCGTATGAACGTGTGTGTGCGTGTGTTTATTGCTACAGTAGCTGGAAATATGCAAGCAGCCTTCTCGACTGTGAGCTGTTGTTGTTTTAAGCCCCTTGGAGGTCTCTGTATCACTCCCACTCAAACTGGCACGGGATACAAACTGCAACCAGATGGAGGACTTCTGCCATTGTTTTCCAGTTGAGCAACACCATGCTAGTGGGCAATGCAGAGGAGAGGGGAGGTGGATGAGAGCATCATCAACCAAATCTGAAATCTGTGCTCTAAGGGCATGCAGCACATAATGGAAATGGATGGTATGTCTAGTCTTCCCGTCTCTGTCTTCTCTCCCATTTGAAATGCAAACACATTTCTTGCATTCACCCTCTCTAAGAGCGAGATAATGCTCTAACATTACTGAAAGAACATGCGTGAAAGAGGGCGGTAAAACAGAGATATGATAGTCCATCCAGAGCAAAAGGCACGGGAGCCTGCAGCCCATAAACGACCCCGAAATGACTCAAAGTCCCGCGTATGTAAATTGCCCACAAAACCTCTCCTTCCTTTCAAATCACTCATCTGCTGCTGAGAAAGCATAACCCCGAGCCCTGTCTGACACGTCTCTTTAGCGCGACGCTGTATGGTTTGGAAGCCGGCGTGTTTACTTAGGTTTGGGGAGGCAGGAGTGAAAACCCCAACACTTCTTTTTTTCTATGCAAAACAAAATAAGATGGGGACAGGAGACATCAACTCATGCTCAAACCATGATGTTATTAAAATTTCACGTGTGTTGGAGGTGGTGAGAGTGAGGTTTGTGGTAGGCGGGTATAAAGGACGACAAGCTAATACGTGTTCTGTAAATCAGAGGTAATGACTTTTGAATGGTGTGTAAAAATGTTCTGTGGCCTGTGCTGGAGCAACATTTGTGAGGGTGGGCGTGCATACGTGCAATCAGGTGTATGTGTACATGTGTGCATACTATATGTGCATTACAGCTCAGTCACATGAAGAAAATGTTCATCAACATTTCTAAAATGGTGTGGATCTAGAAACATATATATCAGCTAACCAAATTGTATCCAATACCGAAGCTTGATTTATGGCTCTGTGTGTCAAACTATAACGCTTTGGGTACTACTTCTGCATTAGTTTTGGATGTGGACTGCAGAAATGTACAATGGCAGCATTTTACTCTGCCTACTGGATTGTACATTACACAGAACTGTGTGACGCTTAGTAAAAATGGTGTCGAAAAATTTGGTGGTGGGGAAAATTGTTGTTACAGGGTGCAAAGAGCACACTCTCATTCCCAAATTGTCAAACAGCAATGCCTGGTCATTGGCCCTACACGTCAAATGCTGGTAGTCCTGCGTCAGCTTTGTACGCCCAGGGACGGCGTGTCATTTCATGCCAGTTACATGCATTGTATCTTCCAAAAAATAAACCTCTGTTTTCACAGGGACTGTACAGTTTCCACTCATTAAATGCATAAAGTCTATTTTCAAAATGAACTTCTAACATGGTTGAAAAACTCTGTTTTTAGGTTTATTTCCTTTGGTTTAAACAACAAAAGTGTGTGGTTAGGTTGATTTATAATTGTTACTAACATAGTGTAACGTCACTAGCATACTATGCTACGTACCAACATACCTTGGTTTTACTAAAATAACTTGACTGACTTTTGGTTTCACACAGGAAATGAACATCGGTCTCCCGGGTGAAAGTCCAGAGTGTGTTTGACCGATCCACCTTCCCTCCAGCCCACCCTATGCATACGTCCTTGCTTGCTATAATATGGTAGTTGCTTGCGCCAAAGAAACGTTGCTGCCCGGTGCCTCAGTGCCTTGGTATCTGTAGCAAAGCCAGTGACAAAGTGTTTATATTTGAGGAATTGGGAATGAGAATGGGCTGGGGAGTCGACTGTAATAGAGTACAACATCAATGAGGACTGGCTGTTTAAAGGGCATGTTCACCCAAATCACAAAAAGCACATTTTCCTACATACGTTTAGTGGATTTTAACTATATAGACAGTTTTGTGTGGTGACGCTGTGAACACCAAATATGGAGATCTTCTCATCAGCATTGTAACAGAGAGAAGGCAAAAATGTTAGAGATGAATATCTGAAAACCTGGACAAGAAAAATCAAAACTATCTGCATGGCTAGATACCACTGGAGGTAAGAATGAAAATGTAATTTTGGGCCAGAGGTATGAGGATTTGCGTGTTTCAGAGGCTGACCGGGGGGAGAAAAAAAGGATCAAGACGCTCAAAAAAAGAGAGGGAACACATGCCATGAAGTCAAGGAGCCGCGATTATCCGACATCTCCATCACCCTGCTCCATATTTGCACTCGCTCTGCTGTGCTAACACTGGCCAGGATTGCGTGGTATGAGAGAGCTGTGTTTAGATGGCTTTTCACAGCCCTTCAGTTGAGAACAGAGCAAATAGACATAATGCCGAAATAACAGTCGTCGGAATGCAACGCTGCGTATGCGGTTGTTGGCCTTGGATGGAGATTTAAGGTCGCGAGGCAGACAGATAAACTCCCCCCCTCTTTCCTGCTACATGTCGGTCTGGTCTGTCACGTTTTCAGAGGAGGTTGTTGTCTGAAGGTCTGATTTGGAAGGGTGGTGTGGGGGGGTAGTGCAGCCAATAGGCAGTGGTGGATGAAGTATTCAGATCCTTTCCTTAAGTAAAACTACTAATACCACATGGTAAAAGTAAAAGTCCTGCATTGAAAATGTTACTTAAGTAAAAGTAAGTTAGTATGATCAGATAAACATACTTACAGTACAGAAGCAAAAGTAGCCAATGCAGCAAAATCTTAAAATAAAAACCAAGCACATCAAAGCCTGAATTATTTTGGAAAAAATAATAAGAAAAATAATTAAAAATTGGTAAAACCTTAAAATAATAAAAACAAAAATAAAAACATCCCCCAAATCAAGATAATAAAAACACAAAAAATAACTAACAAACTCAATTCTCAACAAAAAAAAAAATACACACAAAAATGAAAATTAGTGAAAAAGGACCCCCCCTCCCAAAAAAAACTAAATTATCAAAAACAAAAATATATACATAAACTAAAAAAAAAACACCCAAATGCCTCAAAATTATCTAAAAAAAAAAAGAAAACCTTAAATGTTTATCAAAACAGTTGGCAATTAATTTTCTGTCAGTTGACTGATTAATCAACTAATTGTTGCAGCTGTACATGTATAAACTCTTTGGTAATTTAATGTCTCACAAAACAACACATTTCTAACTTAACTAGTGTTCAGTTAAATTTAGTGAAGTAAAAAGTACAATATTTCCCTCTGAAATGCAGCAAGATGCAGAGTAAAATTATAAAGTTGCATGAAAATTAAATACTTAAGTAAAGTACAAGTACCTCAAATTTGTATTAAGTACAATACTTGAATAAATGTACTTAGTTACATTCCACCACTGCGAACAGGTAATGGGTGACAAATGAGGTGGCAAGGTGCATCACAGGGGTTAGGGCCAACATGAGAGCTGTATTTGTGGACAATCACTGCCCTCCTGCCAGCAGAGCTCCAGCTGTAGGAAATGTTACAAGTTTAGCAGAGTGAAAAGCTGATTACTAATAAGCTTGGCAGTAATATAAATGCTTTGCACCTTCCTACCATCATTAAATCATTTTCCCAGACTGGAGAAGCCACCTCCCTCTCACAGAGAAAAGCAAGGATGGAGAATGACGTGAAAAAAGATTGCAGACTTAAAAACAAACATTGTCTGACTTATTTTCCCCACATTTTCTTTCTACTACCCCTTACCCGAGCTTGCCCATGCCATAACTTTCTTTCCCCTCTGTCTACCCCTGGACAGCGTATTATAACGGCTGCAGTTTTTATTGGAATGACTTAAATGGCTCTTAAAATGCCGTTTGAATGATGGGTGCTGGTGTCTATCCTCTGCGTGTGTGTATGTATGTGTTTATGCCGGCTCCAGACCCCGTTTCCATCAACGATGCCAAATTTCTTTCACCCACCCAACCAAGCCCTCCCCTCCCAGCCCTCCATCTCCACTTCTTGATGTTCACCACATCTCCCACAGTGGTCACACTCATTTTTGCTTGTGTGCGTTCTTTTTTTTCTCCCCCTCTTCATCCAAACTGTGAGGGAAAAAACACAATTGCCCTCTCACACTCATAAGGTAATGGCTACAATTTGCTTATCGCACAAGCACAGATGTGAAAATAAATGGAGTCTAGACTGACAGTGGAGACAAAACCCTTCCATCTGGGTTTAAATGTGGCTTTCCCAAAGCATCATAAGTCAACAGAACAAAGATGTTTTTTGTTCTGAGACACTTTTGAGACAGCGGCCAAAGTCCTGGCCAGTCTTGATTTCTATATCTGTAGATCAGATGATTTTCTCAGCCAACAAACGTCACCATCCATTACTTTGTCTGCCTGTCTGCATCTCTGCTCCCACCCGCTGTACACACTTTGTGTAACTGTCTGAGCTCCCCTCTTGTTGCAGAAAAATGCAGTGAAAGTGATTACAGACACATTCCAGACGCCCTCTATGGAGTGAATGATGGAGCAGTGCAGAAACGCAGAGAGAGAAGATGCACGGAGGACATAGGATGAAGTGCATCTGAGGTTACAGATGAGGCATTACAACACTCCTTGCTCCCTGGAGTTGAGGGTAGAAGACAGGAGACACTATATTTCAGCTTCTGCACACAGAGAGCAGGATGTGTTTTGCAGATGACGGAGAAGGACGACAGCACTGCTATGCTGTCTCTACCCTGACAATAGACAGAAAAGACAAGTAGGCAGTATCTTAGCAAAATGCCAAAACTGCTAAAGGACACAACAGAAGACAGGATCAAAATCAGACTGAATTGAATCCAAAGACAGGCTGAGACTGTGAATGTGCTGTTGTGTCTGGCAGGGCTGAGAACTATTTGGACCATTTTGGACCCTGGCAGCATTACAGCTAATGCTTTTCTTTTACCCCCTCCTCTCGGAATAATTGGGTTGAGAGCAGAGTAATGGGCAGGGACGAAGCAGGAGGAGCGTCACATGGAGGAGATTTGCAGACTAATCAATGCAGACTCCATGCAGTACATTCCTTAATGTTGTTCTCCCATTTGTTTGATTTTGTATCCCAAATAAAGAAGGAAAGCAGCAGAAAGCATACCAAAAGTTCAGCTTCTGTTTGGGGAAGTTTTGGGCCCTGCAGTTTATACATTTGTATCTTGATGTGTGTCTGTGTGCAAAAAATGGCAACCATATTACGAACAAACCTGTCACTCAGATTCTTGAACTGTAATGTCCATTTTCGTTCCAAGCCAGCCCGTTCTTATTCCGAGCTTATCAAATAGTGCCAAAAGGCACCTTTCGCATGTACATGGAAGGCTGCTAGATGGCGTCAGGTGAGAACGAGGCTGGACAGAACTGGTCGCAGTGTTATACGAACAGCCAGCCCCTCGCTAGAACTGTGACCCTTTTGGCTTTCCATACCTGCGGCATCTGCCAGATACATGCATGAGGCGTCACTTAAGAACGCGGATGGTCAGAACCTGACGCTTGCGCATAAAATGCATCAGGACAGGGACAGGTTGTAACACTGCCAGTAATGAAGTAATATAAAGAGCGTAAGGGTGCTTATAGGGCAGGTGAGAGGGTGGATGGGTTGCACAAACCCAGACTTTGATGCAAGAAAACAAAACCACGTGCCACATCATCCCATCACGTGCATTTGCTGACATCATGGTAGCAGCATCCCGGCCATAAACAACAGAAGGATACCTAACCTGTAGTATGTCGATGCAGACGTTCGGAGTTGGGACGAGAACATGTGCAGCCCTACCACTAGATAAAAACGTCAATATTCAGGCAGTTCAGATTAACAGTTTGTTCTTATACCTGCAAAACATAATGCATTATAATTTGTATATAAACATGTAACTGTGAGCAAAAAGGCTGTAATCATGTGACATCATCTATGCGCTGCAGGCATTTTTATTAGGGATTACTTTTCTTGTACTGGGATTGGCTACTACCAGCCCTAACATGACCTTTTCCCCTTAACCTAACGTCTCCAACCGATCTAGTCCAATCCAATCGAAAACATTAGGAAAAAGGCAGTGAGCAACTTGGCAGGAAATGTCCAGCAAGTTGCAAGAAATGATTTAAAGGTGACGAGAAAATTACTTCAAAATTCGTTTTAAAAAAGGGAGAAATTAAAAAATGCTAAGGGAAAAAAGCCCTGAAAACTATATATATATATATATATATATATATATATATATATATATATATATATATATATATATTCTGGATTTTTTGCCATGTCATTTTCTTGTTTGTTTTTTTGCTTTTCTTTTTTTCCTGCTTATTTTCAGGTAATTTTATTTTCCTTTTTTGCAAACAAACAAATTGTTCGAGGTTCATCGCAATACAACCCCACAATCTTGTTGCAAATCACAATATCAGTGTAAAGTAGATTAGCTAATTTTTGGCAAAGAAAATATAAAATGCATTTCTCTCATTCACTCTTTCCTTGTCACCACTTCCTCTTGTGGTCTACAAATCTCTACAGGTATGTGAACTTTACATTGTTTCTAAGGTCTGGGTCTTAAGGTACTGTAAAAACTATTGGTATTTTAATGGTGAAAATAAAATGTCTCAAAAGCAATTTCTTTCTCTCACTTTCAGGAGCAACTGGACTGCAGTAGTACCATATTGTGCAACAGGAGTATTATCCGTCTTTTGGAAGAGCTCTGCGCTCAGGCGATCTGACTATCATCACTCCCTGCTCGCTGGGAGATCCCTTTCAACAAGCAAAACTCCAGAGGAAACAGCAAGACACTTGTGATCAACAGAATTATGCATGGGAACAGAAAGAGACACAAGACAGAGAGAAATATCAGCAAACCTGGTTTTTGGATCACACAGGTATACAGCCCACTAGGGAAAGGCCCTAAATTCATTAGGGCGCTGTTAGTGTGTACTGTGCTGGCTTGAAGGGGGTCTTGCACATTCCCCACAAGTGTTGATGGGGTCTGCATATGTCATTGTGTCTGCGTGAGAGTGGATGGCTGCTTGTGCGTTTCCCCGCTGCGTTACGCCTGGCTTGTCTAAGCTGGCCTTCCTCATCATCCTTCAAGACAAGATGTCCTGGCTGATCCACTCCCAGAGAGGGATTAAGCTCACAGATCTATGGTTCCCCTTATGTTTCTGATATTTTAACCATTTCCACACAAAGCAGATGTCTATTTTTATACTGTAAATGAAGACATGCCTCGAATTTTCTGCATAACTGCATGCCTTACTGCTCGCTGGTTTGACAGAATAATGCCTTTCATAAAGGTCATCCGTAAAAAAAATGTTTCTTTTACATATTTCTTCTCAATATGGAAATGTTTCTTTTTTTTCTTTTTTTTGTTCTTTCCGGAGAGATTCCAAAGTTTTATAATCTAATTTTGTGAAATTTACAATCTTATCAAAGGGGTCTTTAAGTTTGAGGACTTGCAAGAGTCCAACTGAACAGTGCATAGTCAAAATCAATGCAGCGGAAGTAAAGATCAAGCTGCATCCTAGTGTCTAAAGAAATAAAGTCAACTTGGAAATGCCAAAAACTGCAGTTGCTCACAAAGCCACTTAAGGGTGTCTCCAGCAGCGAGTCAATCCCCATATATCCTAATGTTAAAATGCCCAACTTAACAGCAGAAATAAACATGTTTTCAGCCTTTTTTTAACAAAAAAAAAAACAACAAAAATCAACATTTGTGACATTTAATAAGGCTTAAAGTTACAACTGTTAAAAGGCGGGCTGCTTGAGTGACAGGCTGTCTGTGAGGCATTGCTTCATTCCCATCACTCCTCCATAGCTCCACCCTCTCATCAAAACACACTCACTTCTGGCTCCAGAAAATCAAGATGCTGCTGACTGAAATTCAAAATTTGAGGTTTCAAAATGGCTGCACACAAACCAATGGGTGATATCGCAGTAGCTATGTCCATTATTTATACAGATTATGGCATAAAAACTGACTTTTCCTGGCTTAAGTTTCAAAAAAAGCAATGGGGAACTGCAGGGCTTGGCTTTGTCACTACAAGTGACACCTATGACATTACTCATATTCATTTGACCCATTGTCCAAGTTAAAATATTGATAAGTGCAGCCTTAAAGTGATACTTTGCCCATTTTCATACAGCTTTGTGTCATAGCAATGTGGGTAGTATTTTTCTGTGAACTACTGTAAACTTCCCTCCATCAGACCAACGCTGGCCTTTGGGACGTTATTTGAACTACATATTGTACTTCCACATTTTCATTTGCCCACCACCTTAGACACAAAGAGTACAGAAGTGGATCAAGAGAGAAAGCCACCCCCCTCTCTCTCAAACACTTTCAAACAGCAGTGCTGATTAAATATAAACCACAATTCTGTTACTGTATTGCCTATTTCTTGCCAAAAACATTTTCAGAATCATATTTTAGTGCACTGTTTGGCTATAATACAAGAGTTTTGCGAACAGAAGGTAGGGGCCATACTGAGACCAAACAGCAAAACTAAGCAGCACTGATGAAATATAAACCAAGACTTTGTAACTACGTTGTTTGTTTCACAACTAAAATGTTTTCAGAAACATTTTAATGCACTGTTTAAGTGTAATTCTAGATCATTTGTTACCAGCCGGCTGCCGTGTTGCTGTCTGTGTCAAAGCGGAAGAGTTTGCATTACATCACCCAGGAGCAGAAGCATTGATTGCTCCGGTGCTGCGCGGTGCATCCTAGTAATCTTAGGTTTTCTACCTGTTGAGCAAAAGTGTATGCCATGACTCTTTTTCTCTGTTTTCTTTGGTAATATAGTACTAATTTCAAAAGTATTTGCATCTTTCTACTGTAAAGACAGCCCAGTTTGATAAAAAAAAAGAACCTCTTTCCAGCAGTGAAAAGCCTCTTTAACAATACCAAGATTTCTTGATGCTCCTAAAGCCCTTTTGTCGACGGACAGTTTTTGCAGTCTAACCATGAACAAGCCTCTAACTCTCCTGTCTTTTCACTGTCTACTCTGCTCCTGACATAAGGTTTGAATCAGCAGGCTGTCATATGGCAGGGACACAGCATTCAGGACACATCCTCTCACTGTAACGATCTGGCCGACATGACTGCATCCTCGTCTTCCTCCTCCGCCTCCTTGTTATCCCTCCCCTCTTCCTTCCAGACTACGAGGGATACAGAACATGCCTCATCCCTGTGATGAAAGACAGCGACTGGAGTAGAATGAATGGATTATAGGGGTAAATGAGAAATGACTCTGTTGCTGAATAAATTTCAGAATAAAAGGCAGCACTGTTTGACTCAAACGTATCTTTTAAATCTTCAAAACTACCCAGATTTCTGCTTCCCTCTAGAGATTAACGACATAGAAAGTTTAGCTGATTGCAGGAGTTCTGGGGTATTAGTGAGCTTGTTGCTCAACTTGAGGAATGGGCCGGGTGTTCCCGACAGGGTAAACAAACATTGGAGTAGTAAAGAGGTTGCGGCGAACTGAAGCAGAGTAATTCATGGAGGAATGATCTGTGTCTGGGAGCAAACAGACGGCCCCTGCATGTTTCTGTTGACACTGGTTCAAATCCTCGGCCAGATCAAAGACGCCACATGGTTGCTACAAACTGAATGTTCCTCAGACCAAGCTTATTTTCTCTTTTCTGCTTCTTCTACCTTCAAATCTTTTCCTGTGCTTTCACCTCTCCTTGCCTCTTTCCCGCAAATGCCGCCCCTTCCACTTTCTCCTCTCCACATTTTCATCATGTCCCACTTCAATCTTTCTTTCCAAACGGATCCATCGCCATCCTCTCTTTCCTAACCCTTCCCGATGTTTCCCATATCCCTATCACACTTTCACCACATGTCAGGAAGACTTGGGTTTGTGTGGTTTCTGCCCTGCTTTGGGAGTGGTCCAGCTCAGGCTCCATTGGGCTGGTTGTTGGTTCGGCTTGCGGAGCAGGCCGGGGCCCACTGTTAGGAAATGACCACTTCTCTGGTTCAAATTAGCAATGAGGCAACGCAGCAGGCCTTTTTTTGCTGGCGGCTCACAGAGAAAAGAGGAGGAAAAGTGGGGAGAGAGAAAGAGAGAGAGCTCGTAGCCATCTGCAAACCACATGAAAGTGAGTGGTAATTGATTCAAAGCCCTGCCTAATTAAGTATTTTGTTAGTTGGCCAAAGAACATCCCCCTAGAAATGGTTTGTACTTCTGTAGCTTTCGCTGTCCAAACAATCTCAGACTTGCATGGTTAACGTCAGGTAGAAGATGTTTTATTTCCGTCAGCTCTTCCTGCAATCCATCATCTATGGAACATCCAGGTTTTAGCTCAGGTCATGTAAATCTTTGACCTTTTAATAGGACAGTTCACTTCTGTGTTGCTTTATACAAATACAGCGCTGTTCTTACAGCCAGCAGCAGCTTCCTAATCTCTCTAATCTCATTCATAAAAAAAGGTGACAGCATTGCACCCATATATTGCATTTGATCTGCAAAAATATACTCCATGTCATCACTGTATGCATATATATGTCTCGTGATGGGGCACACATACTAAAATGCCAGTTTTTATAAAGAAAATCTTTCTGTACTCACTTGCATGGTTACTTAAGTTACCCACTTAACTTCACGGTGACAGACAAAACCAAGCAAATGCGTGATGAAGAGGCAAACAGTGAGGCTGTCATCCAATTAGTCTTGTGTTTGTTTATTTTAGTCTTCACTGTACAGCATCTCAAATGTTCTCCATGAAACCCTACTCCGTTTGTGTCCCTCCTAAATTGTGGGGCAAAGCAACAGCCCTTCCTGTCTTGTGAGCATGAAATAATTCTTCTTCAACAGCTTCTTTAAGCACTTGGGAATGCTGCCAAACTGCACTGCCTCTCCTGTCTAACTCCAGGAAGTATTACATATATTGTACGGATAAACAGAAACAAGAGAACTGTATTTAAGACGGTGTACACACACATACACACACATAGTGTAGAACGCACTCAGTAAAGCAACGCTCACACAGTGTTCACTTCAAACGAGCTGGAACGAGCACAAAGTCGCTTTTTCATTTTATCGTTTCACTGCCTTGCTGCTGATTACGAAAATGAAAAGCTTTGAAGGACTGGTTGTGTTGTACGCAGCCTAATGCCTCTGAGTTGTATTATGAAACACATGTTGCTCAATGGGCTCAAAGTCTGTACAGAAAGGATTAAGTCTATAAGCCAAGGCCATTTAAACATCAAGTCTGAGATAACCAGCACCCTGCATCGAACAATCATGGGCTACTGTAACAACTAATGCAAAATGTGTATTTTTTCAGATTATTGTTTTTAATTTGTTGTCTTTACATGGGATTGAAGGCATCAGTGTACGCAAAGATTGTGTAAACCACTGGAGGCGTAATTTGTGCTCTTGTAATGCATAATACAGTGTGACATAAAACCTTTTTTCCGAAGGCAGGGGTGGTCCATTACAGGGGATAAGTCGTCTTAATTCCATCTGTTTGATGACCACTATGAGGCAAGCTAAATTTGAGGTGTTTTTCTGGGCAGAAAGTGGCAACCTGTGCCAGTTTGTGTAAGGGCTGGAAGAAAGAAGGCTGACACGTTTATGGCCATGTGGTGGGCACCTAGAGTCACCTTAAGGAAGTCCCTAAAGTAACTGATATATGTGAAGGGACAGTCTTTCATTTTATAGTATACTCAGCAGCACTTATATAATCAGGCGTGAAAATGTCAAAACATTGTCATCATCATTTTTTGGTTTGATTCATGACCTCCCACTGACACCTTTTAAATCATATGTCGGATTAAGTTCTTGTGATTGCACCACCACCATTTAGCAGCTAAAGAACCTGATATTTCCCACAGGAGTTGGTGGAGACCAAAACAGAGCTTAAAAAAATGTCACATTAATTCTATAAGGTGATAATATGTTAAAGTTGTGTTTACAGCTAGTTCTGCTGCCCCCAAGTGGCCAAAAAAATCAATCAAATGCTGCTCTGAAATATGCCATAATGGTTGGGAATATCATGTTTAGACAGTCTGGTGCAGCTCACTCATGTATCGACAAACTTCTATTTTCTACTGAAATATAATAAGCATGTTGCAAACATGCTGAAAGAGTTTTAGAAGAAATGCTAAAATATAAATATTTATGGAATGGCCTAATATTGATGGTGCAACCAGTGCAGTGCATCACGCCAAAAAGCTGTCAGGGGCCCATTTAGGAAGGCGTTTGTTTTTTTGTGGCTTGGGGAATCCAGGCTATTCAGGACAGGCTGTCAAATAGAGAAACCCAGTAATGAGTCCTAAAACACAGAAATCTATTAGCATTTCAGCACCTCCGGTTCCCTCCTCTCAAAGTCAATGGGTTTTTTTGGATGGATTTTTGGTTGGAAGCCTTAAATAAGGTCTGTGGTTAACACAAGCTTAAGAAATGTTCACGCTTTATTCTACATCATAAAATACAGTAAAAATTAACTAAATACCCCATTTGTGAACTTGGAAGCTTTTATGTGTCTTAAAAAAGAAGGCTGCGAACAAGTGGCTAAATGACACCAAAGAGCATGGGGCGTCCGATGGCTGAGGCGCCCCATGTATGAAGGCAGTGTCCTTGCCGCAGCAGCCATGACTTCGACTCCAGCTCATGGCTCTTTACTGCATGTCGTCCCCTCTCTCGCCCCCTTTCATTTTGTCACTCTGTCCTATTCGATAAAAGTAAAAATGCCCGAAAAATAATCTTTAAATGACACCACAGAACGTCATCACATCAAACTACATCAAACATGGCTTTATAGCCTGATAGCAGTAGTGACGTGATCGTAGCGTACTGTGGTTCATTTTAGCCTAGCAATAGCTTTTTACTTCTGGCGATTGTGTTTAGAAAAATCCTGAAAGTGATGTTCATTAGTGAAGATTATCGTATTTTCTCCATGATTCAAAATCCAATGAAAAATCACATAGGCTTTTTGTTAAGGCAACGTTAGCTTGCGGGTTGGCCAACAGAAAAACGTCATCTCTAGGGTACTCTATTAGTGTAACAAATGTGGTGTTTTGGCTGCTGTCCGTGGTGCTGATCAAAGGCTGGCTTGCAGAATCTGAAGAACACCTTTTGGTTCAATAACGTGGTTGTTTTGAAAAGGGCCGTTCAGCAGCAGTGTATTTTAGCCTTACTTCGCCAGGTGGAGAGCGGGCAGCCTTGGCTGTGGTATCACAAATTCAGACAGCACTAATCCCATACATATGGGATCTGATCCCAGTTTGCCCAGACTCCCCACTGGATTAACAAAATGTTAATTATTGCCATTATACACGTTGGACCCAGTACTATGCTATGCTGCAATTACTACATCCGATATTTTTGCAATATGCTTATCTGCTTTCTTCCTGAAAGTTAGATAAGAGAATTGGTGTTTATCTGATAAATATATAGCTACCGATAGCAGCCGGTTAGCTTACTTTAGCAAAGTGACTGGAAACAGGTGGAAGCAGCCAGCTTTGCTCAGCCGTCTAGCAGCCCTAAATATCACCACTTCACTCACTGTATCTTGTTTGATCAGTTAGTATGAAATGTTACTGGAAAAAATGCCACATTGTGGTTTTATGGTAGCTTCATATCCTGACTATTTCTTATACATTAGTGAAATAAGGAGGTTAAGGTCAACTGGTATAGATCTTTCTATCTAACTCTCAGCATGAACTTGAATAATTGTATTTCACAAAATGCTGAACTATTCCTTTAACAGATGCAGGTTCAACTATGAGGTAGTTGGTGCAACAAAACTTGTAGAGATGGTGGATATCAGGTTGCTGTCTGCTACTGAAGATTTTTTGGGGAAAAAACGCTGTGTGTGAGCATACAGCACAATACATGTGTCACTTAGTAAGCATCCATTTCCTACTCCAGAAAATCTGGCCCCATGAAATAAAATGCTTTTTATTATCCTGCTCCGGGGGAACCATAACGCCACAATAACCCCAGCCTCTTTTCTCTTTTCACGAACACCTACGCACACGTCTAAATCAAACTCAGACTGAACAATAACAAAGTCTGGAGCTTTTCAAATGGTCTCAGAAGAGCTGTTTCCAATCCCTTACTCAATATTGACCCATCAGAGAGAGATATATCCATCCTGCATCTGAAGTGAAATAATAAAAAATAAACAGTTGGCTCAGGAAGCACGTCTGTTACAAGATGAAAAGAGGGATAATATGAGTTTTATACTGAGGACTTGACCCCTGTTAAGAGTTGGACCAAACGTCATGCTTTTGGAAGCCCCCAACAAAAGTCTTGCCAGACGGTGAACTGAAGGGCAATAAGTGAGGGGGAGCAGGAAAAAAAAACAAAACAAAACAAAAGGCAAATAAACCTGCATGTACTGTAAACTCATGCTCATTTGTACGGCTACCTGAACCAACCAAACATCAAACAACCTTTATTTGGCTTTGCTCAGTGTTATGGATCCTTTTTGTTTTTTTCCAAAACTGACTTCACACACATCCTCAGGAGACAAGGGGAAACTCTTGCTTCCTTGTATCCAGGGAAAACTCAGATGTCACATCCCATTAACTTGGAACAGCACTGTTGCTGGATGAGCACTAAGGCTCTCGTTCCTGTTGGATTCTCTTTGAAAACACGAGCTGCCGTCTCCAAAAAAAAAGGAGCTCCGGCACACCATTGGAAAAATATAGATTTGACTCCAGAAAGCATTGCTCAATACGTGTTTTGTCCGTGGCTTGGTCGGTGCGCCTTGTTCAGGCCTCACTGACTGACGTTGGAGAACAAAGTTGCTTTACCACAGGGATTTTTCGCAGTGGTTGAATGTAACATAGTACATTTACCAGCCCGTTCTTATGCGAATATCCACTGACAACATGTGACGAGTTGGGATGAGAAAGTGTTGCATTTTCTTAAATACTGAAGTTAAATCCCTAAAACCTGGATCAGCATCCGTTTTCTTATGCTGCATTCAGATGCCTTTCAAAAGCTGTTTGAGCCTCTGAAACCTGAGCAAACTGGTTTGTGTTCTTTGAAAACATGGGGAAAAGGCAATGAGCAATTGAGCAAAAAAAAGTCTTACAAATTGCAAATAATTAGTTACATGTGAGAAGAAAATTAGAAAATTATCCAAACAAAAGGGAAAAATGTCTCAAAAATGTATTAATATATTGCTTTCACAAGAATGAGACAAATGCAAGTTCACCGTGACCTTGACCTTAGACCACCACAATCTAATCAGTTCATCCCTGAGTCCACTCGGATGTTTG
The DNA here is from genome assembly GCF_026936395.1 of Plectropomus leopardus. Classification (NCBI taxonomy): domain Eukaryota; kingdom Metazoa; phylum Chordata; class Actinopteri; order Perciformes; family Serranidae; genus Plectropomus; species Plectropomus leopardus. Next base: position 16,690,224 of record NC_142192.1, on the reverse strand, counting down.
TGCCAAATTTGAGATATGGCATTCAAGAGAATGAGACTGACAAGGTCACATTGGTTTTCACCTTTGACCTTTGACCACCAAAATCTAATCAGCTCATCCTCTGGTTCAAGTGAACATGTGTGCCAATTTTTTTTTAAAAATTGCCGAAAAGTTTGCTTGAGACACTGTTTTCACAAGAATGAGACAGACAGGGCCACAAGGACCTTGGCCTTTGACCTATGACCACCAAAATCACTTCAGCTCATCGTTGAGTCCAAGTGAACATTTGTGTCAAATTTGAAGAAATTTCCTCGAGGTGTTCTTGAGATATCACATTCACAAGTATGTGCCGGAAGGACAGACAGACAACCCAAAAACATAATGCCTCCGCCCTCTGCTATCACTAATGCAGTGGCAGGCATAAAAAAATAACTTTGTCATATTTGCTTAAAAAAAAAACACCTACTGTAACTTTAAGTAAGGCTTTGGATGCAGGGCTTCAACAGGAATTGTAGTCCATAACATAAATTATGGAAAGAAAGGGACAAGCTGAGACAAGCTGGGATAACTGGACCTGAATCAAGAAGAAAGTGGCACATTAAAAGGGGAAAAAGTGGCAATGATGAAAGTGTTTCTGTCTCCTAAGCGTGCCTGTGATAAGTTCCCTCTGATAGGTGAAGAGGGCATGTTGTCAAGCCCCTCTGAGCTCGGAGGCCCTGCTAAGACTGAGCCACCGCTGACAAAGTCAATGGGAGGCGGAGGAAAAATAACAAGGGGCGTCTGCCAAGCCTCCCCACTGCTTGCCCTCCCTGTCTCTCTTTCTCTGTCCCCCTGTTGTTGCCAGCCCAGTGGAAAAACTCCCTCTGGTCCAGACACAGTTGTGAGAAATTGACAGAGCAAGTGGGAGACAGATAAAAGGAGACAGACAAATGAATTAGAGAGAGGCAGAGAAAAATAAATATGCTAAAATGCCAATACAGAATTAGAATAATAGAGAGCTTTCTACTGTTCTTTGTTTTTCTGCTCCTCCTGCCTCTGTGCTCTGATCTGCTCATACAGAGAGGAGAGCCAAAATAATGTCCTTTAGTGCAAGGGCTTGATTAATAACCTGCTGCTCCGTCCACTCTGGAGGGCCGTCTGTTTGTGCAGATTCACTTTCTGCCATGGAGCTGACTGACTTCTACATATATCAGCAGCATGTCCAGGCAAGATGGCTACTGGTGATGTGCAAACAAGCTTAGAAAGTATAAAGACACAAGGTAAAAAGTAAGTTAAGAGAGACAAGATGCATGCAATCTTTCTCCCTTTTCTATCTTTATCTTTTTCTTCTCCCCCTTTTAGCTGAAAAACAAATCCTGCCTATTAATCTTGAATGTTATGGTCCAGGCTCTGATTAAGACCAGGGCCTGTATTCTGTTTCCACCACCCTTTACTGCAATTCTTCATTCAGTATATCAGCAGCACCGGTTAGCAGGCCTTATAATCCATGCTGAAGAGTGCGTGCACATACAGTATGTGTGTGTGTGTGTGTGGCTGTAATTACAGACATGGTCTTCCGGCTGAAAAGAAAACACAGTCTTTGTTGGTGAAGCCATTAAAGGAGTGCCCTGTTTTCACACTCTTTCCTCCTTATACTACAGCAACTATGAAACAAAAAGGGGAAATTTCTGTGTGTGTGTGTGTGTGTGTGTGTGTGTGTGTGTGTGTGTGTCTGTGTGTGTGTGTGTGTGTGTGTGTGTGTGTGTGTGTGTGTGTGTGTGTGTGTTCTGAAGGTGTTTGGGTTCCAGGGAAGTAAAGGAATAAGTGGGTGTTTACTTTTCCTTGAGAATGAGTGGCATTCTCCTTCATTTCCTGCTAGCACAGGCATAAGACTGGGAGTAATAGAAGCACATGTGTGCTCTTACACACACACACACACACACACACACACACACATACATGCACAAATGCCCACATGCACACACATATGCAAAAGCATATACAAACATACATTAAGAGACTATTAGGGAGTACAATTCAGGGAAGTATCACACACATGCATGTGACACATGAATGTTTTGAGAAAAAATTGAAAAGTTGTTGGTATTAAAGAAAGCTTCAGGCACAGGGATCTTTGGCAAAGTATTTAGATGCTGAAGCTCTAAATCATGATGATTGAAAAGTAAAAGGGGAGTAAGAGACTACCTTGAATATTATCTGTGTTATGATACAATTTATTGTGAAATTTGGATTTGTGTGGTGAAATAAGCCCCAAAATGATTTAGCAAAGCAGTCAAAAGTACAGAAACAGGTTTTCCTTTTACAACAAGATGCCATGTGTTTGTGTCTGTGTGTGTGATGCTGAACTGCTTGGTATTCTGCCCCCTTGTGGCCACAGATGGTCGACTATTTTACAAGCCAAGGAGGGGTGAGAAACAGATAAGGCAGAGAGAACTCCAATAACTTCCAATTAAAATCCTTTCACTGCATTTCTTTTCCTTTTCAAGTAAATCTTTCTCTTTTGCTCTCTGCTCTCAGACAAATACTTTTCAATCCACAGTGAGAGTCTGAATCCACTCTACCTGTGTCTCTTTGATGACGCAAGAATAAGACTGATCTGGGAATTAGATTTCATTTTGTTTCTCCGTCTTGGTGCTCTAAAGAGGTGAATCTTCCCAAAAAAACCTTACAGATCCACAGAAGAGACAATGTTCTTTCACCTTTACATCAGAGCAGGAGCTATCCCCAAAGATTTTCAGCAAAGGAAAGAGCTCAGTTTAGAGTCTTAAAAGTTCCAACTTCAACACGTTCTGGCCCATAAAATTACTGCAGTGGGGTGCGAGAGTCTCGGCGCTATATGAGCAGGCGGTTTGGCAGCTGACGATGTGAGCGTGTGCATCTGCTTGAAATGTGTGTGTGTTAAATCCATGTAGGTGTTTGCATTGCACAGGGCATAAAGTGTGCTGTATGTGCTGCTGTGCATTCGGCGTGACTATTGTTTGTGTACACTCAGTCGCGCTTCGCCACTTTGTATCCAAAGCCTGAATAGGCAGTGGGTTGGAGGCTGTTAGTCGTGGTTAAAGAATGTGCCGCACACACAAAAAAATACTTGTAACCACTGGTGACAGAGTAAGTGACCAGTTACCACCCACTGGAGAATACAAGGCAAAATGTTGGCATCCCGCATGGACACATGTGCCAAGTGAAGAAGGCGACCGATGCAGAGAAGCGCATAAATCTCCTGACCTATAGAAACGGAGAGCACTAAATCTGTATGAGGCCCTGAACTTTATGAGCAAATACGACTTTGAACACTGAAGCAGAAGCTGCTTCTGCGCACCAGCAGCTTCGCAGACCTGTTGTACTTCACTGCCGGTTGGGGGGGGGTTCACGCTTTAGTGTGTATCCATTCACCCGCTCCTTCTTGCAGGATTGTGTAACACACTTTGATACTCGCACAGATTCGGTCACCTAGAAGCATGCATGTGTGGCTGCACGTGCACCAACACACATGCAGGTACATATCCAGTTGACTTTTCTTGCCGTAAGCCAGCGAAATAGCCGGATGCTGCCAAATGTTTTTGGATTTCAGAACTGTCTTTTCCAGACTCGCTCCCCCCCTTTCTCTCTTTCTCGTACTCTACACCTCTCTCTCTCTCTCTCTCTCTCTCTCTGTGTCTCCCTCCTTCTTTGCTAGGAGAGCCTGCTGTTGGTGCGCTAAAACACATGTGATCGAAAAATGTATCTCAGCAAAGCATGCAATTTGGATTCCTCTTTTTATTTTGTTTACCAGTGTCTTTTCTTTGCTGCTCTCTTTCTGTCTCTCTGTTAGTTTGTCATGCAGGACACCTGGAAGACTCAGTGTCATGGCTATCTGTCCTGTGTCTGTTTGCGATGGAGGGATGTCGTTACAATGGAATGCAGCGTCGCTTGCCAGAGGCGTCACAGTGGATGGACAGAGTGAAGCAACAGGGGGACGAGGAGACGAAAGGAGGAAAAATGATAGGACCATGTGTCCATTTGCACTATTCCTTCACCTTAATACATTCCACTCCTAATATGAACTTTCAGATGAACGAATCTACCAAAAAGAATCAAACAAGCTGCAGCCCGTGCCAACAGAACTTGGGTAGCAGTTACATACACAAACACAAGATCTGTCCACATGGAGGACACTCCTCTGAAGACGATAATCAGAATGTCTGTTATTCAGCCACTGTACATATCCCACCACCACGCTGCCCCACCCCTGTACACTCTCTGAATACACACCACGCCCACTCCAACATCATCAGCAAAAGATGTATGTGGGTGCATCAATGTCACAGCTCTACACCTGAATCAATAACCAATACTCATCAGGGCAAAAACACACAAGAAAATCCCTACTGTGACTACAACAAAAGTCAGGGGACGCTCAATAGAGGGTGCTTTAAAATCCATTCAGTTATACGTCTGGAGCTTGGTGAACAAACTCCCCTCTTTTTAATCTGCAAGCTCTCACTCTGTGCACTAGCTTAGGACTGAAAAGAATTATGTAAGTCCCATGACTAAGATATTGCACCGTCTGTTTTTTATTTTTATTTTTTTCTCCTTTCCTGTTCTCTCCTCCTGTTTCTTTTGGCCTGAGCCAGTGCAGCCACATGTGATAAAAGTGAAAAGGCAGAAGACGACGGGACACGAGGATGCTAGCCCCAGAGAAAGGGCAGGTAGGGCTTACCTTTCTCTCCTCAGAGTGTTGAGGGGCAGGGGGGGAGCGATGGGTAAGGGCAGCGGTAGGTGTGAGCTTCAGGTGGGTCTCTCTTCTACCTCCCTCCTTTGCTTCAGCCACGCGTGTCTCCCATGGGATGCGATGGCATCAGATAATCAGTGAAGCCAAAGCAGAGGAATGGTGTCCCCCTGGGCAAAGAGCTTGCACCCTGAATTGGTCCAGTGCTGCTGGCAAGTGCAGGAGAAAAAAAAAAACGACCAAAAAGTTAAAAATTTTAATCTGCAGGTAGAAAAAATTGTCTGTTTAAGTTTTAATTTTCTGCCTCTGGCAACAAACAAAAATCCATGTGCTTTCTAGCTGAGATGACGAAATCGAGGATGAAAGTCAGAGAAGAGTGAAAAATCCTCTCTGTGCCGTCTTCAAGCTGTCCAGACGCAGGTCTGAGGAGCACCTTCCCCAATCTGTGCGCTCTCGCTCTCCAGGGTGGAAAGTAGGAGGGAAGGAGCGAGGGAGCAGGACAGGAGAGAGAGTAACAGTGGAGTGAGACTCCAGTCAGTCAGTCAAGTCAGTCAGGCAGGCAGGCCAGGCAGTGTATATTGAGCTAAAGGGCTGTGGGTCCAAGCAGCACTCCCAGGACTTATAACCAGGGGCTGTGCACCTCGCTGCTCCAATCTCCCTGGCTTTACTCTGCGATCCCTCTCCCACTGGCTTATTTTGGGAAAGACAGACAGGATTGTTCATTGGGTTAAACCCCTTCATACAAAAAGCAAGTGTCTGTGGCTGGCTGCGCTGAGGAAGGAGGGGAGTGAGCAGGATGGGGTGGGGTGGTGGCCGCAGCAGAGAGGGGTGGGATGAAGAGGAGGAGAAGGGAACGAAAGGAGACAAGAAGGGGGGGGGGGCATCTCTTGCTCATGTTCTGCCTCCCTCCACTCCCATATTTACCTTCCAAGAAATCACCATGCTCATTTATCCTTTTGCTATTCAGACACACAAATCAATCTCAGCATATTGGCATTGAACACCCCAAAGATTCTAATCCTGAAGTCTCTCTTTACACACCTTGTGGCTCCAACGGACAATTAATAATCTCTACGCAAGACATAACATTGGATAATACATAAAGGGGCATTGTGCAGTCGCCTAAAACCTGCCGTCGTTCACGTATAATCGTTACATGATAGCAGTCTCTTGGGGTTAATCACCAAAGCACAGCAGTAAATGACATCGGTTCAAGTTTCGTGACTACAGCCCCGGCTATTCACCGCTACATGAAGTATTACAAGTATCAAATAGTCCTTACATTTAAAATGTGCCAAGCATCTGCAGGCATAAATTCTCATCAACACGGGTAATTGGAAATCATGCTTTTTGGATGTTAGCTAACAACCTGGATGAACTACAGTGGCTTCTTATCGTTCACCAGGTGACTTCCAACAGGGGTTTAGAGAGGCCAGTACAGGCTTAGCATTCAGTGTTTAATTGGCACCGTGTTAGCTGGCCCTGTGCTTTGGTAGCGGACCTTGAAGAGAGAAAGAACTGCTCGTGATTGGATGAGCCAGAGGAAAGCTGGCCTAGCCTTTTCCTGAAAGACCTACTGGGACTACGCCATTGGCCCAGTTCGAGATCAGATAGAGGCCGAGAGTCGATCTTGAAACACTGCAGTGAGAGGAGAGAGAGGAAGGCTGTTTCCAGCAAGTTTTTTTGTGGTTTTATTCATCACGTTGTGCCAGTTGGAACTGATTTATTAAAAGGCCTGTCATTTCAGCAGCATCCACTCATTCATTACTCCAATCACAGCTTAAATTCTATCTATTTACCGAAAGCTGGCAGTCCTGCCGCACTTTTCTCATTCATGTTTTGCTCATGAAGAGTAATAAATGTCCCCAGACTGTGTAATCTTCCAACCATTAGGCCTAAAGGAAGCCTTTGCTCGCATGAGAACTATAGGCAACGTCTCAACAAGGGCACATTTGGATAAAGTCTATTATATTAAATTGGACCCGCCGTTTAAAGAGTGTTATTATGGTAAAAATTTACGATGCAGATGGTGGTTTATGTTTCTTTTGTTTTATTTTGGAAAATTGACCATATCAAGATAGCAAAGTGATTAAACACACATTGGATTTGAATTCTTTCTGTTCAGAGATGTCTGTGCACTGTAAAATGTGACAAATTGATCTTACTTAATCTTGGAAACCGATTGCCTTGAAAAAGAAAAGTAAATAGAACTATTAATCTTACTTTAGGTTTACTTTATATCTAATTGTTAAGTTTACTAAAATCAATCTGTAGTCACCTAATTTTGTGAACTTTTCGCAACTTAAAAATGACAAGTGGGATGACCGTGTCTTTTATGAGTGATAGTAACTTAACTGACTTAACTTGACAAAGAGGATTTTGATGATGAAGTTAGGAGATATGCAAGTTCTGTTTTCTTAACATGTTTAAGCAAAATGATTGACTAGTTTGCAACCAGCAGAGTGCACCTGTATAGCACAGTAGACTTGGTTTATTGAAGTAGCTAAAACAGAGGAAGATTGATTGGATTAAACTTGTCACTTTTAAGTAGCAACAACTTCATAAAATTAAGCAAAAACAACTATATAAGTAAATTTAAATAATAGATATAAAGTTAACATAAATTAGGATCAACAATTACATTTAATTACATTTGTCAAGGCAATTGTTTTCCTAGATTTTTTTAAAAGTAAAATCAGCTACTCAGATTTTACAGTTTACTGTACTGATGAAAAGGCATAAACTGGCCAATTGTTGATTGAGCCATTAGAAAAGTATTTTGTTCATGACTGGAGCCGGTTAAATTGAATAATCACTAGAAAATAAGCAACGGCGTCACGTCTGTGAAAGAGCCATGGTGCAGTTGAATGGCTCTCTGAAACATGGAGAGGGTGGAGTGACCAGATGCCCAGCAATGATGTCATCAATAGGAGCCCTGTGTGGTAGTCAGGGCCTGCCATTCATCCATCCCCCAGGTGTGTGTTTCTGCATGTGTGTGTTGTTGTTGTTGATCACACCCTACCACAAAAGCTACGGCGTTCTGTAGCTCAATGAGGCAAAAAATTGCTCGGTGGAGGCTCACACACAAACACGAGAAAGCCTCCGCCTCCTCCAGTCGTGGCTATGCTACAGTTCAGCTGAAGAATTCTGCCTCCGGCTCCACAGAAAATCTCAGCTCAACCTCTGATACTATCACACAACACACACTCATTCTCACTCTTTGGTCAGCACACACCCCTTGAAAAATCCCCAAAACCATTCACCTCGGCCACAGTACACAAGTCCCCTCCCACTCGCTTTGCTTTTACAAGGTGAAACATTCCCAAGAAGAGGGAAAAACACCTGGTCGTCATAAGTTTCCCTTTTTTTTCCGCTCCACTTTTCCCCTTCGCTCCGTTCCATTAGTAAGAGTAAAAACAAACAGCAGCCGTTAAGTGACTGGAAAACCGTTGCATTGCATCACACAGACCCGCTTTGCCAGTGATGTTCGTCAAAAGCCCAAAAATAAGCCGCGAAGGGCAGGTTGGCGTCACCGATACACTCCACCCTACACCACACCCAGTGTCACCAAACATAAACCCACTATGTGTTAACGTATGGGGGTCTGTTCTACTCAAAGGTGGTGTGTTTGGGGTGGGGTGAGTTCATTGAGGATATGTGTTCCTTGAGTAGGTCGCGTGAATGGTAGGAGTGTGTCTAAAGGGTGGAGCTGTTTGTGTTTGTGAGCTCGATTGGAATTAACTTTTGGGCCCTAATATGACCTTGTTTATTCCAGTCAGTGGTCGCTCTCTGAGTAAAGTATTTCATGGTGGAAACTGAGTCGATAGCGTGAGCTAATATGGTTTTGACAGTGTTTAATCTCATTACTCCGAGGCACAAAAACCCTGTAAAAGCTCACACTTTTCAGGTTTTGCACCTATACGCCTAATGCACTTTCCTTCAGTTAAGCCCCTTTTACTCAAACAAGCGTCCATATCGAGTAACAAAGGTCAGAGTTGAGGGTTCACATGAGGACAACAGAGGACAGGTGTTCCTCTCTTCCATCTCTGCTTTTATGCTCCCTCTTTTTCTCCGTTATCAGCCTCTCTTTCCCCCGGGCGATGATTCAAAAGGGCCGTTTTCTCTTCAGGTGATGTGGTCCACCTTTGTCTGTTCTAACCTTACAAAGGAATGCCTGGCATTCACCAAGCTGTGCCTACACGGGGCCGTAAAGGAGAGCGAAGAAAAGGTGGTGAGGGAAGAAGGTGAAGGAGAGGGGAAAAAGGCAAAAGGAAAGTGAATTTAAAGAGATAAATAGCTGAAGGGAAGGTTGTGGAGAGGACACTTGTGGAAAGGGGATAGAAAGAAACATTTAGAGACAAAGAGGAAAAGTGAACCCGAGAGGGAGAGAGGAGTTTCAGACTTTTCACACGCTTTGGATAAAGCTTGAGGCCTCTGAAATTGATATAAATTTCAACAGGGAAATGCCTCTGAGATGGGCTTGGGACTCTGCCACCGCCCTCGGCTGGCACTGGGGCGGAGAGTGTGGGTGGGGTGATGGGAGAGCATGAGAGAGGGGGGGAGTTAGATGCAGTGGAATGTAACTAAGTATATTTACTCAAGTACTCTACTTAATTACAAATTCAAGGTTCTTGTAATGTACTCGAGTATTTCCATTTCATGCCACTACTAGTTATTTTTCAAATTAAGTTTTTTGTTGGTCTTGGGGGGTTTAAATTCACAGTTTTGTTGCCAGGCAACATCTGCTTAATGTCCAAACATCTCATTCAAAATACCTGATTTTGTCACAAGAAAATGGCTGCTAAGATTTTTGACATCTTCTTTATAATACCAGATTTTGTCCGCTAAATGTCTGAATGTCTCATTAAGAATACCTGATTTTGTTGCCAGGAAACGGCTACCAAGTTTCTTGGCGTCTCGATAAAAATACCTGGTTATGTCACCAGAAAACGGCTGCAAAATCTCTAGATTTTTTTTTTAAAAATACTTGGTTTTGTTGCCAGGAAACGGCTGCTAAGTGTCTCAGCATCTTGCTAAAAAAAAACCCCAGTTTTGCTTTTACTTTTCATTCCTGAAGTGAATTTTGCTGATTAAACTTTCATACTTTTGCTGAATTTTGACTTGTAACAGAGTATTTTTAGAGTTTGGTATTGACACTTTAACTTAAGTAAAGGATGTAAGTTGTCCATTTCCGTTTAAATGGTCCAAAGGATGGATGGAGGGATGGATGGACGGATGGATGAAGCAGGTAGAGGAGGACATGTTTTTGGCCGCTCTCCCCCTGGCTAACCTGTCGCATATTGTTGCCGAGCTCAGTTTCCCCTCGGGTAATCATTTGACACTGATAAAAGGGGGAAGGAGGGGGGACAGTGGAGAGAAAAAGGATGGCAGTGTTTCCACCCTGGGAAAAAAGCTCACCGGAGAGATTAGAGGACAGCCGGGGTAATTCTTCCGTCTGTTGGACTGGGAAAAGAGAAGATTGGGGAAAAGAAAAGGAAGAAAATGAAGAGTTGCAGGAAAGAATAACAGGAGGGCGGTTGTGCATTTTTAAAAGGTGTTAGCACAGTAATTCCCTCCGCTTTCTTCACACACACATGCACAAATGATTGAAGACAGGAGGAGGGGGGGTGCGCATTTTTTAAGTGTTTCCACAGTAACTTGTCCACCTTTTCTTGCTCTGGCACTACACACACCTATGTGCACGTACACACACTGCAGCATGTGTAAATAGAAGAGTGGCGACTGAATGGTATTTTACTGCTTCTGTATTTGTGGCAGGTTATTTTGACCCTGGGTGGTCCCTGCTGAAAGACTCCAAGGGTCATTAATCATCAGTCGGGAATCAGATGTCAGGTGTGTGTGTGTGTGAGAGAGAAAAGAGGGTTGGTCAGTAACCAAAGAGGGAGCAAGGGCACCTACTGTACTGTACAAGTGTGTGTGCACAAGTGTGTATGCACAAGTGTGTGTGAGCGTGTTTGAGGTTAGCCTTGCGTACCAGTGGATATCCTAATCAGCTGAGCTGGTGGTGGGATGAAAGAATGTGAAGATTATTGCCTGGTAATTGTTTCCAGAGTGCAACAGTGCTGCTATATCTCAAACACAAGAACTTTCACTGCAGTATGTGTGTGTACGCATCTTTTACTGCACCACAAGTCAAGGTTGGAGGATACGTGCAGGAACAGGGATCCAAAAGCAGCGCAGAGTTAAAGCCAAGCTTCTAGATTATGACGCTAATGCAAGTTTTTAGCGATTGCTGGAAACCGGCTTCCTCTTTGTCTCTAAATTACAATCTCAAATGGTGAAAAGACCAGGGTTTCCACACATTTTCATGGACAAAATTTCAAAACTGTTCCATGACTTTTCAAGGACCCCAAATATTTTTTTTCCTTGTGCCACCTACCCAGCATTTTTCAAACATATAAGATTCAAACTCTATTCAAACACATTTCAGCCTCACCAGTAACTTATCAAGGGCTAAAGAAATTTGAAAATCCGAAAATATAGATTTTTTTTACTGTTTCTGGAAACAATCTGTTTTCTTATAAAGAAAGAAAGATATATTTTTTCTATAAAATTTGCACAATATATATTTAAAAAGAAAAATGTATTGCCTTTTTTTTTTTAAATGTTGTTTTCTTTAAAAAAAAAAAAAAGAAAGAAAGAAATAAAATAAAAAGAAATAAATTTCAAGGGAAAAAACAAACAAACAAAAAAAAAGCCAATTTTTTTTTTTTTTACATTTTCTACATAAAAAACACCCAACATTTTAAAGAGGAAAAAAAAAACCAACAAAAATGTTTGTTTTCTGTAAAAATGACCAAAACAACTGCAAAAAAAGAAAAAAATTATCACCATTTTTTTTAAAAAGAAGAAAAAAAAAAGCCAAATTTAAAAAAAATAAAACAAATCTACAGGCGTGTGGGTTTGGAAGTCATGTTACCACAATGTTTTCACATATGAACGCTACATTGCGTTGTCTGCTGCAGAAAATAAATTCATCGTTATGTTACATTAATGTAAATGAATTTATTACCCTTTATATGATTCAATGATTTTTCCAAAATTTCATTAATTTCTCAATAATTTTAAGTTCTATCACTTTTTCAGGCTTAAAACATGTGACTGTGAAATACCATGACTTTTTCATGTTTTTCCATGACTGTGAGAACCCTGAAAGAAAAACACACTGCTCAACTGAAATTTCCTTCACCACTAACTTGACCAATATCCTGCCAATCCTGTGAATGCAAACATTAAAAACAACTGTACTCTACTGATAAGCTCATCAACCCAGCAGCTATTCCACCGTTAACATTCTGTTTTTCTTCTCCTTCTCGTTGGCAGATTTTTCTCATGTTAGGCGGCCCTGACGGGGCAACGAGAATGACGATCTTTTGCAAACACAGAGAAACGTTTAAGTTTGTTTTGTTATAGTTTTTAAAAACCATTTTCCGTTTCAGAACCAGCAGGCAAGAGAGCAATTTCCTTCACAGCGGGAGCAACAGAATCCCCAAACCCAAACAATCAGGTTAGAATAAATAAAGCCAACTGCCGGAGTTTAGAGATCTCAGCGGCACATCCAAAAACTCCACCCTGGTAAGATATGAGGGGTTGGCACTGTGGTCCAAGGATGGGTAGAGTTCATTCATGGGTGTCTCAGCCCTCAAGAATTAAGTACTTTTGAACGTTCATAGTACAGCACGGGAGGTTTAATATTTAACGTCTAATTTATCAAAGCCCAGAGGATAACAATGTGCTCGGGACCTTTATCTCAACATGACATCTTAATTATTTCATTCCTACTTGACACAGCAAAGAGTTCTCTCATAATCACTGCGTATCTATCTCATTATCTTGATAAAAGATAAAGCAATGTTGTGATGCCAATAGCTACATTTTAAGACCATGAGGAATAAGATTTTTCATGTTTTTAATAATGAGATGTCAAATGTGGACAAGACGTTTTATTCTGATGATTTGCATAATTCATTGTGATGTCAGTCATTTATCATCTTGAAAAAATGCACTGGCTGTTTTCCTCTTAGAAGACATTTGGCAGAAAGATACAATAAGATTTCTACTGAGATTAGATCTCAGTTAAGATTTTAAATGCATCATCAATTATGGTCTCAGCCTGTGAGAGTCTGTTAGTCCAATGGACCGACTTCAATTATCCAACTGACATCTTGGGAAATATGTTTAAAAATATGGCTATAAATATCTAGCTTAATGAGATATGAAAGCCATAATTACAAGGAAACAATGATTGATATGTTTAGACAACAATATAAAGTGTTTTGTTAGGATAACTGGCAACACTATATACAAATTTGTTATACTGAAATAATTATTTGTTGCCTCGAGATCGTCCAATATTTAAGCTGTTTTAAGATAATGACGATAATGACCATACAAGCGTGCTAAGCAACTATGGCCACCTGAAGCATATTAGCTACAATGTGACAAATGTGGTTGTTGTGGTAAACTTGGTCGTTGTAGCTACGTGGATCGGTGAATGGACTGATAAACACTGTGCAGGACAGTAACACCAGAATCCAACAATCTGCATCCAGAATACAATCTGTGGTTTAGGCGACAAAAGCATTTTGGTTAGGGTTAGGGAAAGGTCATGGTTTTGGTAAAATGTTAATAAAAGGGTGATGATTAAAAACGAAATGTTGCAGTGGATAGTAGTAGTGTAAGACCCATTTTGGCAGAAAAGAAATGAAATACAGTGTCAGTGAGCATTTTGCTGATATGTCCAGTATTAACATTTTTGCATCTTGCCAGGTACGTTCATTAGTAACATTTCACAGAAAATGTCATTTTTAAGGAGACAGTTATTAGGTTGATGAAGGATGAGGTGTGTCAAATACCGCCTCTATTACTCCCCTCAGTGTGATATAGACGCCAATGGCACCCCTTAATGTCTTTATGAGAAGCACCAGGCTTTCAATTAAAACCCAACCACGGCAATACTTGACGTTGAGAGCAACTGACTCAGTTTAAAGAGTTTGGAAGATCACGTAGGCTGGAAGGGAGTGAAGGAGGGTGGAGGGGTTCAAACAAAACCAGACATTCATCCAGAGACCACAGTTTGTGTCCCATGTGAAACCAAAAGTCAATGTTATGATAACATCCGATGTACTTTATTGTCCCCATAGGGAAATTTGTCTTGGACTCAGATGCTGTGCCCATAAATGCCTTCCCAGTCACAATAAAAACAAACCACATATGAACAAAACAGCACTTGCTATACCAAAGCACACCGATAAATTGCACATTTAAAAGTTTGATGGAGGTAATGTTCTTAAAATGTAATGTTGGTCAATTTTCTTATGGTCCAGACACATTTACGTTACTTACATTGTGCATTTCCGTCAAGTCATGTTACAATGTATTCTAATGGAACGGGTCGTATGATATCCTACAAATTAGTGCCCCTTAAAAGAAGTTACTTCCTAATCATGCCGTTATGTGATTAATGTACAGTTACCTAATTAAAGTATAGTTACTGAGGTTAGGTTTAGGCAATAAAAGTTATTATGGTTAGGTTTAGGACAAGACACATGGCTCAAAGTTCACATGGTTCCAAACACGTGTCTCCAGGGGAAAGTCTCCAAAAGAAATTTGTATTTTTGTGACCCATCCACAACCTCAACCTGTGTCCTTACAAGACTGCCTCCTTGCTTATTCCTGTCAGCGTAACTTTTCACTTTTCATAGGAAAACGTACGAATAGTTTGTGAGAAGTCTGTACATCATGTGACAAACATACTTATTTTAAGCCAAAACATGATCATTTTTTAATAACCTCACCGAGAAGTTGTGTTGCCTAAAGCTAACCACGATCGTTTTACAGCAGTAACTATGTGTTACAATGTATTTCAGTTGTGTGTCACTTAGACTCCCTAAAGGGTGCCCAGTACGTTGATCAAAGATGCTGCGGGGCGTGACAAAATGTCAGCATTTGAAGGCTTGGGAATGAGAATGGGTTTGGTTGTCTGGGCGAAACAGAAACTACAGATCTCGATGAATTTATAACTTCCTGTAACTAGAAATAAAAAACCCACAAGCCTCCCAGCGATGTCATGTTTGCAGGTCTTGCTCTCTGAGGCACTACAACAACCTGGGTTGTGACCTCTTGAGCGGCAGCAATCCTCTCGCTGACCTTTACTCCCTGTGTTCACACTAAGTAGCTTCTGTGCTCCCAATGCAAAAGCCTCACTGCTCTGAGTTTGGTCCTATTATAACAAACTCATTTACTCACTTGACCCTGTGCTGACCCTAAAGAACTTTCTAGCATTGTTTGTTTTGTGTTACAGCCAAACATCCCCGCTGCGAAGCTTTTCTCTGTGAGGCTGTCAGCAGAGCTGTCTTTAAAAAAAAAAAAGGCACGTGCACATACACACATGCATCCTGCTGAATGCTGAACATACTCACATATACAGTTTATTGGTGTCCTGTCCCACCTGGCTTCCTGTCTAGCTTTGTGAATGTGTCCTGACCTTGATGCTCACAGGAACCTCCTCCCTAAACAGCTGTTTCCATATGTCCCACCACCCACCATCCTCCAAAACCAAGGAAACGGAGAAAATGCACTGTAGTCACCATCTCGGAGCTCAGCTCACACACAATCTGTGGATATCACATCATGAATTTCAAATTCGGAAGGGGTAATGGGTCCCACTAAATGCATCTGGGAAAACAGTTTGAATAACACAAAATTGGTTCTCAGCAAGACGTTTAGAAATATTAACTGTCGGAAGGGATCATTTTTCGCCTTTGATCAGTCTGGGAGTATAAATAGGGAACAATATGACCTTGTTCAGAGTGGGGGGAATTAGCCATAAAGCGCTGGTGACTGAGTGACTGTTTGATCTGTAACACACCCTTTGGGGGGAACACTGTTTTCTCATACAAAATTCATTAAGTTGACTTATTCCTGTGAAACGGAGAAGACAGGGCGGCGTGAGGATGGAAATACGTGTGTGTGTATATTACACAAAACTAGCTGTCAAAATGGAGTATAAATAATGAGGCTGTCAACATGTGTGCCAGGCCTTTGCCAACAAACCACAGTTTATGTCAGAGGAGCTGGGGCTAACACTTACTCTCACACACACCTACAGGGAGAAAGTGGCAACTTGAAGGCAGAGCGTTCGTGTTTCTTGCTGCTTCTCCACCCTCCTTCTTTTTTTTCTGCTTTTTGCCCAGTTTTCTCCTCGAAAGCCTGCAGATGTGTAGCTTTGCGAAAGAAAACAGGCAGCAGGCCTCCGGCTTTGGTTAGCATGGAGAGACATGCCAGAAAAACAAAGACCTCTGAACTGTACAAACACCACAGCAGAAAAACTGCAGTAAGGACCACCCATGGAGGTGTGTAAGTGAGCAACCAAGACCAGAACCAGCCTCTTGGATCAGGGTGCTACCAGATAAAGAGCACAACATGCATGGATGGATAAAGAGTCAGAGACAGATGTGCCACATAAACAGTTATGTATGAGAAACGAGGAGGATAGAAAAGGAAACAAACGGAGATGGTGCCATGTCTTAATGCTGCATAGTACCACTGTGAATTACGTGCAGTTACATCCAGTTCTCATGTTACAAGTGTACTCTTAATGTAGCCAAGCGGGAGAAGTTCCAGGGATATATTAAGAGACCTGGATACGGCGTTCAAGGCAGGGCCCCGCTCATTCCAATGAAAATTTCTCGGTGGAACATGAAGCCAAAAAAGTTCTATTATCAGTGGTATGAAATTACCCTGATGATCGGTGCTGCTTCCACATCATTGGGTCAATAAAGCAAGTGCACCAGAGACTTCCGCCAGGCGAGCTGGCTACTTTGGGTTTAGCACTCTGCTAACTTGACATGGGAAAAAAATGTCATTTTGCGTCTCTTCTAGACGTTCCAAATGTTATCAGACCAAATGGATTAAATCCCAATAGTGAAACTACTCATTTTGCGAGATTGTGATGCTCTAGAAAACGTATCCACAGATTTACAGGCTTTTCTTTTGCAATGTAAGTCAATGAGAAAAAGTTTTTTTGGGGTCTAATGGCATTACTTGATGCACTAAGGCGTTGTAATACCTCTGTTTGGCCATTACGAAAAGTAGCACTTCCTGGGGGCCTGAAATATATGCATATGCAGTGCTGGACCTAGCACAATCAGCACCCTGGGCACGATTCCCCTGGCACCACCAAAACCCCAATGCCCCAACCCAAAATTATCATGATAATCATTCCCATTGTATTTATTATGAACAAGAACAAGAGCTTAAAACAAAAAATAAACAAATTAGCTAACAGAAACACAGAAACCAGCAATTATTGTTATTGTACCATGACCACGGTCTAACCTAACCTCTAACCAATACCTTAATCATAGTTTATTTACCATACCCACAACCTTTGCCTAACCCTTACCATACCGCAGCCGCCATGTGAGGATATTGCAGAAAGAAAAAAATATTAAAATGCTGGCACTGAATGCTAAAATCCTTGAACTTAATCCTGGGTTTTGCAAAATTGTCCAATCTCAACATTTGTGTCTAGTGATAGGGTTGCAAACTGAAGCTGAGAGCTGGAAACAGTGTTTATCCTCAGTAACATGCTTCCAAATCCTGCACGGGCCCCAGCAACTCACCAACACTTAACCAATTAGCACCTTCCTCAATTGCATCTCGCTCCTGCTGCAGGCCTGGGGCAACAGCCTGTCTCTCTGCACATCCGTGTCTGTCCGTTTACACACCTTTTGGCGTTACTGTGCAAGAGATGTAAGCTCAGACATGTGCAGGACATGGACATTTTCTATCATAGATTTCCTGCTTTGACTAGCTGGTAGCGGAAGGCGTGTCTTTTCTTTCCTGAGACAGACGAATAAACATTATTGTTGGAGCTACAGCCAGCAGCTTGTATAGGACAGGTCGTGACTTCTGTCAGTTGTGCATCTGTGTGTGTGTGTGTGTGTGTGTGTGTGTGTGTGTGTGTGTGTGTGTGTGTGTGTGTGTGTGTGTGTTCAGGAAAAGACACAAAAGGGGTGGGCTGTCAAAATGCACGGAATAACAGAAAAGAGAAAATATGTGAGAGGGAATGCAGGAGACACTTTAAAATTAGACATTACCTCCCAAGTCACGTGTGAGGCTGAGCATTTGGTTTTTATAGCACATGATTGTTCATTTAAGTTGCCATATAAATGCTCTTTACAACACTTTTTTTCCCTGTTGCTAACCGCTGCCTTTCCTCACACAGCATGCTCCGAGACTGTGGCTGATCCAAACAAAAACCACTATTATCATTTTGTTACACGTGGCCAAAATCACCAGGAGACTAATCCAGTTCAGTTAACATTCCAGGACAAACAAATGTTCACACTTTGCATCCAACATAGTGCTACCCTTGGGCTGTAAAACGCAAATAACTTGCGGAGGGACTGGAGCTGGGGCCTGTGTTCTCCTCCAAGCCAATTTCTCGTGGGAATGCGAATTGCAGAGCGCTCTTGAAAAGCATATTAATGATTTGTTAGTGTTGCAATTACAGTCCAATTTCATGAAAATTGTCACATATGCAGGCGGTGGAATTTATGAAGTCTCAGAATTGAAGGCAAGGCAGTGTACTGGGCTTTTTATGATGTCCTTGAATGTCTGAGCATGTTTCATTGTCTAGAGCTTGATGTGATAGAGAGCCATAATGATGAAAAGTCAAACAAAATATTTGCACCGCATGACCTTTGGATAGCATTTATATAGATTCTGCAGAATGATTTCATCTATAAAAAGCCAACAAATTTTATATAAATACGGCTTCTTTTCTTTGCTTGGGGCTAATCTCTCTTTTCCTCCGCTTTTTGCCTTATAAAGCTGAAGTCATGCAATCCTGGTAAAGATATTAGCCTGCGTTTTGTATGAAACCTAAAGCCACATCACTAACTTTATTTGAATCCCCACCACTTAATATCGTGTAACTCTACGTTCCACATTAATTTATGTCCACAGCAGCTGAAGTGGAGAGTAGTTTGGGGAAAAAAGCTGGGGAAAAATTGGACTGTACATATGTACATGTACGGTATATGCGTTCCTGACCTTTTGTTCATCATCTTTGTCCCCTCTTGTTCTCCCTCCTTTCCAGCCTCTTGCCCTCCATCCTCATATTTCTCCCTTGGTGTGTGTTTTAAAAGGCTGAGCCCTCAACCCAACCAGTGGGCTGTGGTTCCCTCCTAAACCATTCACATGGAACTGGTTAGGAAGACATTCCTTCCATGGAGGGAATGTCTGGCACCAAGCGCCTGTAATACAGAAATCATAAACGGGAGGTCCAGCCTAATCACATCCCGTGGCACTCTCACCCTCTCTGAGCTCCCTCTTCCTCCTTCCTCTTCCTCCCATCCTCTCTGAGGAGCTATTAAGAAGGGGAAGGGGAGACCATGAGCATTAGCTGATCCTATCTTTTCCTTTCCTGTGTAATATAAGGGTGTAAATCACTTGTGGAAATCGAGCGGATCAGATTCTGGTGGTTGGCAAATATTCTTGCTTATCTGATCCCCTGAATCCAAATCCTTAGACGAAGTGTTTTATATTTCCATAAATAAATAAAGACATAAAACGTTATGGATTAGGTGCACAGAAAGGCTGTTGTGTTGTTTTGTTTTGCAGTTGCCATAACACACGCCCTAAATTTCTCTCAACAGCAGGGCTGCGATGCCATGTTCTACAAGCTATGGTAAAAGTTTGATTAATCAAAGTTGGCCAACTGCAATGCATTACATATGGGAGAGAAATCTGTTTCTATGCTGTAAACGCACTGAACAGAGAAATCCACAAGTGCTACATAAAATGAAAACACACCATCCCTTAAAACAAGCACATATGTGATGTTTCTATGAGTCAAAGGTTGGAAAAAATAACCTTGGTCCCTGTGAATGTTTGTTTTTGTCTCAGTGTCAAGCAGGCAAAGTATTTAAATATAAAGTAAATTAAAACAGATTCATCAAAGTTAAAGCTGCGCTAAGAAATATTTTCATATTTTGAATGGATCAAAAAGCTAAGTGTAATACGTGAGCAGTCGATTGTAGAAATGAGCCCACAGGTAATTGTCACCTGACTCTGCAGGTGTCCAGCTTTATAGTGCATTTTAGCTTCTGTCAGCTCTTTGTTTTGGTTTTATGACTTAAACACCCTGTGTTGGTTCACTATCAACATAGTTTCCAGCTGCAACAGGTAGCTGTTTTTCAGCAGCATTTATCTGATGAACCAGTTCTATGCTACCTGCCCAGCAACAAACTACAGACAGACAAAGTTAACAACTTGCTGGTGAACATAGTGGAGCATTTAGTAGCTAAAGAGGCAGAGCTAAAACAACAGCGAATATTGGACTTTCTTAGAGTACCCCGGTAATGCAGTGAAACACGGAAATAAGTTAGCATTTCAGCAACTCTGGTTCCCTCGTCACAAAGTCAATGTTTTGTTTTTTATGGGTTTTTGGTTTGAAGCCTGATATAAGGGTCTGTGGTTAACAAAAGCTTAAAAGACTTTTATGTTTTGTTCTGCAACATAAAATACGTCAGTAAAAACCCTACTCACAAACTTTTAAGCTTTTATGTGTCTTAAAAAAGGTGGTTGTTAACAAAAAAAATCCTTTAAGTGGTGTTCATTTGTGAAGATTATCTTGCTGAATAAAATGTCTCAGTATCATAAATGTTTCTTTACCACAGAGCTTATTTTCTGTAATGATCCAAAATTCTATGGAAAAATCCCCTAGGCTTTTTAACGAGGGAACCAGGGGGACATTAACTTCCACATCGGCCTACAGAAAAACGTCATCCCAGGGACATTATTTGTTGGGTGGCAAGAGACACAACTTCAAATGAGTGATAATGTTGCTCCTGTTTGTTGGACGTGTAAATCTGCAACTGTTAGCGACACGCTCACCTAATGACAATGATGATATGTCAGTGTTGTGTTCACAGCTTGTCTTAAAGTGCCCAAAAGGCCAAAAATCAATCAATACTGCTTTAGGGGGAAGATATTTAGCTGCAAGTCAAAACTGGAGGCTTTTGATAGACCATGGCGGCTGTGGCTCAGGGGGTAAAGTAGGTTGTCCTCTAAAAGGAAGATCAGTTCGATTCTTTGCTCCTCCAGTCCGCATGTTGAAGTATGCGTGTGTGTACATGGTTAACTCAGTGGTAAATGGAAGCCTCAGTGTAGGAATGGTTGAATGTGACGCACTTCAAGTGATCTGAAGACTAGAAAGCCGCTTTAAAAATGCAAGTCCACATCGAATTTAAGATTTCCATCCGAATGTAGCACAAATTTAAACCAAGTTTTTTTCAAATTTGGCCAAAGGAAATAAGAATTTATGCACTTTCCATACTGTTATGTGAACATTGGGTTCATCAAAATAGGCTGTTGGCGGCAGTAATTCTTCAATGCAGAAAAAGAGGATGCAACAAGATGATGGAATTACAAGCACGCCAACTGAACTTCAAAGAGATTGTTTTGATCTTTTTAATGGACAAATCGAAAATGCAGAAAAGACTGTTGGATGTAAATGCACCTATTGGTATCTGAGCAACAGCTTGTGCAAGCCAGTTACAATCCATGATCCACTTTTTAATTATTGTATTTCAGCTATGAGGATTGTGTTTGTTCTCCTTTTAGCAAAGCAGCATAATGTTTGGGCTCTTTCCTTATTATTAGATAATTCTCCTGCAAAGATGATAAGTACATCTTTTATCAGGTTAGTGTGGTTAGTGTTTCACAATAGTCTTATTGATTACAGCATCTTTAAAACCTTTTAAATCAGTGGCTCTTGCTGTCTAGTATGTGCTGTCTACAGTACATGTTGTAGGGGAGTTTGGTTAGGATTGTGCAAGGCTGTCTGGCAGGGTTTCTCTCTAAAACTACCACTGGAAGTTGGAAAATTAAGACATATTCTGATTCTTTGCACAATAGCAATAAAGGAAAAACTAAGGGACAGGGATGCAACCCACAGGCGCACACAAGGAGGTACAAGCTGCTTTAGATACTAAATTTTCAGCTCCTATTTTAGAAAAAAAAATTCCATCTATTTTCCACGTTGTGTTGTTTTAAAATCTGTCAGTATTTCTTTCCAAAATCTTTGGGCAGTTGGCCTTGCCATGCTCTCCTCTACATGCTTTTCGTCTTTCTCCATGTCTCCATGTCTCCAGAACCTACAGATGTCCCTGCCCCCGTTTCCTCCTCCTGTTTCTTCACTGCTGCACTTGGCCCTGATTCGTCCTCCTGGATAGAGTCGATGAGAAACGGGGCGGCAGAGGATTGCCTCCGTCCCAGTGCCTCATCCGTGAGGACAAACCAGCGCCAAGTAGAAGCAGTGGGTTTTCCACTTAACGTTCCCTCTCCTGACCTTTGGTAGCTGAAATCCTATGATAGAGAAAAATCTGGCCCTGGCTCATTTTTTCTGACAGCTTTTGAATTTTCTGGCTGAAATGATGACTCTAACCCAAAGCTGTAGGTAATTAATGTTAATTACGTAAGCTTCTGAGAGATTTTTTGGAAGCAGCGCAAACGAATTTGATATCTCATTATTCTCTACTGATTAATTAGCCTTCTGACCTTCTCATGTAATTGCAGCAAGACACCAAAAGAGTAGATTTCCAAAAATGCTGGAGTACTGCCTTTAAACCCAGTTTTTTTTAGACTCAGAGTGATTATGACATTGGTTTTGCACAGCAGAGGGAAAAACACACCCAGAACACACACATACATTCTGTCACTGCTTGTATAAAATGGCTAAGTCAAAGGCAATCAATAATTATTTTAATTAAATTGTTCAGCTTTCCTGTCTCACCCTCTCCCTCCTGTCTCTCTGATTCTCGGTCCCTTTCTTCATTTTGCTTAAACACTATAAGTGGCACCTCCACATCTCTCTGGGTTTGGGTTTCTAAAGGAAACACTCCATCATTCGAACCCCTGAAAAACTGGCCGAGGAAAACAATGGTGCCCTTGAAATTCTCCTGCTCATTTTGCATGTAATGATATCTAGATTAAACACAATATTATTGTTGGCCCATGCAAGCCAATCATGATTTTCTCTCACCCATGCATCAGAGTATGGTGCATGTGGAAATAGGCCTTATTTCAAAACACCAGTTTTACTTACAGCTTCCTGGTGGTAGCTTTAGGGAGAAGGGAGAGGGTAACCACAGTGTAGGCAGGAATACTGAAGCAGCTGGGGAATGAAAAGACATATCAAAAATCAACTGTTTCACTGCAGAAGGACATAAAAAGCCAAGAGTTTTTGATATCAGGAGCACAGTTTGTGGCTACAGTAATAGTTTGGCAATTTAGTAAAAAGTCTACAGCTTCTCATCTAACTCTGAAAGAAAGCAGTTCCTTTAAGTCTGTCTGATTTCTGTCAGACATTGGATGACATTGAGTAGCTTACAGGTGTTCAGTATGTGATCACAAAATCTCAAAATGAACTGGTTTTCTCAAACATTACTGTCAGAAACAAAATCAGTAACTTTAAGCATTTGAGCCCCTATCGTTGGTCACCATTGCCGGCCAGCCACGGTCTATCAAAAGCCTCCGTGACATACAGTATCACTGTCACACTTGAAATTTTCTAACCTAAGGTTCACATTTTTGTTACACTGTATAAATTTGACCCTTTTTGTTTTAGTAACATTGCAGTTATACAGAAGCACTAAAGATCTATACCAACCGAGTGTGTCCAGTATAGCAGTTTGGCCAGTGACCTTCGCTGTCTACCAACACGAGTCATCCTTTAGCTTATGAATAAGATGCACCAGGCTTTCAACTAACTCCAATGTAAACCCATCTACTACATGACAAAATCAAGGTGGTAGATTGGTCAAACAGACACAGGACTTTCACCCAGGTGCCTGCTGTTTGTGTTTAGTATGAATCTAACAGTCAAACTTTTAGGGTTTTTTTAACTACCTAGCGTAGGTAACATCAGGTGACATATGTGGCATGACATACGTCAGGTGACATATTATTTGACTTAAGTTATGTAAGGTAGTTCTGTTGCCCAAACCCGAAGTACATAGTTACAGAAACCTACATTTTCCGTCAATATGGAAGTTAATTTTCAAAAGACAGTGAGCATCTAATGACCAGAAATTGACACACAAACTAACACAACAACTGATGCTACAGAGGAACCGAAAGTGTCATAGTTTGAAGCATAGGTCCGCTGACCAAGCTGCTGTGCGTAACGAGTTGGGAGTGAGAATGTGTTGACTATACATGACATACCTGTGTCGGCAACACCTACACAAACTGCATCTGCTGATACTTGACACTGGCTGATTCGTGGAGGGGCTCTTCCTTTCTTTCTTTCGTGTCCTCTCTCAAACCTAAGCCTCTTCTTCCAACTGACTCTGTAAAGTCGTAGGACCAAATGTCAAGCATGTGGTCTCCTGATTTCACCATGTGCTACAGTGGCTGTTTTCACACTAGAAAAACCTGAACCAATGTTTCAATTCGATCAGGACCGAGACCACCTCTTTTTGTGGACTGAGGTCTGGGGGAGGTGGCACACCTGTACTTTTGGTCTGGATCAAACTGAAAAGTCTCAAAGTCCGGAATATACAAGATAGATGTGAAGTGCCCTAAAACTTATAAACATTATTGATGCAATAACTTTTGCAGATAGATGCATGATTGCTTGGGCTTTATTCTCTATACAATGCTGATTTTGTCCAGAACTGAAATGATTTGAGGAGCAGAGTGATTCGTAGTTTCCCATCTTAGTCGAGACATGGTCAGACCATGAATCAGCTCTAGTGCAAACAGAAATGTTGGAGTCAGCAGAATCACCTGCACTACAAAGAGAAAAGCACAACATGATTACCTCCAGACAAACCGCTTCAATACAGAAGGGACCTGAACTTTCACTCTCCCTCTCTACCACCACCAAGCTACCAACATTCTTCCCCTTAATTTCTCCCCTCTCATCTATCTCTTCACCTCGGCCCGCTCAATAACAGGAGCACGCAGGAACGTGGGGTAATCTGTCTGGGCCAGTGTGCTGGGCTATGCGTGGGCTCATGTTGAGGCCAGCCTAATCACCTTTCGGATCAGCATGGAGAACAGAGGAGGCAGTACCTTTTATCCCAAACCAAAGTCAACAAGGCAGGATTCCTGGGAAGCATTGCAGACATTCTTGAAAGCAGAAAAGAGGGGTAAAAAAACAGCCATTGACCCCTCTCTCCCAAATTTAAGAGCAGTAGAAAGTGAAGAAGGAGAGTGAAAAAACTTGTTGTTGCGGTATAAGACAAGTTGGTTAAAATGTCCCAATAAACTTCTCTGCATAAAACAACTCCAAAAAAATCATTTTTTCCTGACTGCTATTTCTCTACCTCATCCCTGCTTCTTTCTTCCATCCCTTTGTTATTTAACATCACCTCCCCCCCTTTTCTGCGCTCCTGTACTGGCCCTGAAGTTTGGCCAGTGACCCGGGGTAATTAATAACTCCCTAAACTGGGTGCTGTTTGCACAGATGGACCTCCTCCTTCAGAACTGGCCACCCTTTTTGTCAATGCTATTTCCTCCCTCCCGTTAGCCTGAGCTATCACATGCTATGTAAACACTGACGCTCGCTGAACATGCCAAGCACAGCAGAGCTCCTGTATGAGCTTGAAAGTGTGAGCCAGTTTCCCCAAGTGTTGCCCATGTAGGATTTGTGCCCTTACATTCTCCATTTATGTCTCATGCCATTTTTAATAGAAGAGTATGCGTTCTCTGAGTCATAACAACAACTTCAACCACATTTAAGAAGAAGAAAAATAAGAGAAATAGAGAAAAAGAACAGAGAGATGAGTGGTAGAGAGAAAGTCAAGAGTAGTGGCAGTAGGAGGATGGGATTGGAGACATTTTGGCCAGGGATGTCAGAGAGGAATCAGTGAATAACTTGGCTTGTTTCTTTGTGGTGAGAACAGCATGGGCTGGAGGCTTGAGCCAGAGCCCACAATGTCTAGCCTGGAAGGTTCTCTCATTAGAGAGATTGGAGCGCGCAACCTCCTGGGAACCGCAGCGCCAGAGAGCAGCACTCATCAGAGCCCTGGGAATGCTCACTCTGAAGGCCATCTCAGGTACAAAGTTATGGAGGTTGGAGATTTGAGTGTTTTATTTTATGTAATGGCTCGCCACTCTTGTCCTTTGTCTCCGGACTCCATGTGTCTTAAGTTTGTGGCGATGCTTGGAATTGCCATGCGAATATCCCGCCCCTCTGTGTTTGTCGATTGAGAGTGTGTCTGAGAATATCCAATAAGACATGAGCGCAGTCTCTGTACTGTCTCCGACGCCAGAAAAGTCCCCTTTGAAGGAGCGCAAAGGCATGCCAGTGTTT
The DNA here is from genome assembly GCF_026936395.1 of Plectropomus leopardus. NCBI lineage: Eukaryota > Metazoa > Chordata > Actinopteri > Perciformes > Serranidae > Plectropomus > Plectropomus leopardus. The sequence goes on along the minus strand of NC_142192.1, from coordinate 16,664,182 downwards.
TTTGTTAAAACACTCATTTTATGGCTTTCAGGGAGTGAAGCTTTGCTGGTTGGCAGGAGAAATGACAAAATACAGCGAAGGAGCAAAAGGGGAGAAAAAAAGGCAAAGGATACAAATATTCCAGTGTGGGGTCCTCGCCGTACAGATCATTGGACCAACTGCGGCAAGGCCTCTGAGGCGGCCTTTAATGTTTCCCCTTAAATGAGGAGAAAAAATATTTGAACCTGTGTACTCAGCCGGAAACCATAAACGGTCAGGAGCTTTAACAAGAGCCATGCACATGTAATTATAACAATCAAAAAGTCGTAGGGGTACACATGTAGAAGTGTGCTCTCTCCTAAATTACCCCTGGCATATGGATCCAATAGCAGACCGTAAAATACATGTATATTTGACTTTACAGAATCTTACAGAACCTTTTTTTTTTTTTTCCGGGATGCCTGTTTGCTTTAGGGATAATGAGAATACTTTTCAAAGGTCTTTATTGAGTTAGCTTGTGAGTATAACTTGTGGAATATTGTTTGTGTGTGTGTGTGTGTGTGTTTGCCTGAAGGACTGAGCGCCTGACAGCATGATTTCTGTGAGTCCCTCTGTCAGTTTTTCTCCTGTGCTTAAGCATGTGCGGAGCTTGTCAGTGTCTGTAATCAAAAATCAGTACAGGATTAATTTATATGGTTTGTGTATGACTATGACCTCAATTAAAGACCTGGTCCTTAACCCAAGAATAGGATTTGCATATTTAGCTTGGTAACCATTTAGCATAAATGGCCACTGAATTTGAAGCTTGTACACATCAATCTTTGTTTGTGTATCCAGGTAAAAGAACACAGTATATTCATAGTGTGTTGATGCTTGGTCGGCTGGATGGTTTATAGCAGTGTTTGGGCTGGATAGGACCAAATCTGTTTTGTTTAAAGACAATTAAAAGAGAAGTTGATGAAAATGTATGCTGTTCTCCAACATAAAGCAATGATTCCAGCCATGTCAATTTAACAGGCATGAATAAAAAAGGCTAGAGATTGGAGATTGATACTTTTTGACAATTCAACACAAGACCTTGCTGTTTTTACATCTTTTTATACATTAAACACATAAATAATCAAATTCAAAGCGATACTTTGGTTTTACTTTACAGCCACTAAAAAGTGCAAAAAGCACCATCTAAGTGTGCACTAAAAGGCCTCAGAGGAGCACTCTCTCTAGAAAGCCGCAGGTGTTTCAGGACTGGCTCCAGTACTCAGCAAAAACAGCAGGCAGCTATACATCTGGGGCTTTTAAAGCAGGTTCACTCTTTATTTTAACAAACTTTTGTGGCTTAGTGTGTGCTTTCAGACATGTGGTTGTGATTGAGTAAAAGTGCTGGGTTTGGGACCTGGGTACCACAGGTGAAGTGAGTGATTTTTACAGTTTCAGCCACCTTGAAGCCATGACTCAGCACTCCTACTCCTCCATGGATCTCACTCTGGAGGCAGCAAAACAACACTAACCATGATGAAACTACAGAGCAGGGCATGTGTTCAACAAGTCAAAACTGTCGTTGACATTAAGAGCAAACACAAGCAAATTCTGCAGAGCACCACTCATGATTTGCTGCTCCAGCCTCTTCTCCCTAATGTTACTGTTTTTCAAAATAACAGCTCGGCAAAGCGCGCAGTTGCTACCCTCATCATTTCTTCTACGTCAGTCCTCAAAGGTTAAGAGCTTGCTGTTTCCCAAAATACCCAGCCAGAACCTTTTCGGCATTTACCTCATGACTTGTATGAATGAAAAGGCTTCCTGTACGGAAAACTTGGTGATTAATTTTGCCCCCAGCATCATAACTGTGTTGATTGTATTCGCCCTGCAGGGACACATATACCAGTTTGTGCAGGTCAGAATGAATGGTTTGACGTTTCCATGGCAAAGACAGCTTTCGAAAAACTAACATGACCTCCACAGCAAATTGCCAAGACAATACTTAAGTGTTTCTCTTAAATGTAATGGGTTTGACACAAGAGGTGCCTGGTGCTGTATTTTGATCAAGTGCTAAACTGGGGTCTCTGTATCCTTTGGTTGCACTTGTAGTTCACTATCGCAATTTTTCTAGTTAAATGTCCAAATCACAATCGCTCACTTCTATTGATGACATTTCTCTTTGTTAGAGCTTCATTTCCTGAACAAAAGACACATGTTTTGATAAAAAAAAAAAAAAACACTTTACACGTGTGATGGTTTTTATACTTATCTTTACATGGCCAGTCCATCAGTTTAAAACTACCTCATAAATAACATCATTAGTTGGGCGATCTTAGCACAAAACGTGGTACTATTCACTAATTCTGGATCCTTTAAACATACATCTCAAAGCGAGCATGCTTCTGGAAGCACTTTACTCAAATTAACTGCATCTGGCAGCACTAATCTAAAGAAATAATCAGCTAAAATCACATATCATTAGGCTGCATATACAGTATGTTTATGAATCGATCTATAGTGAGAGTAATACGGCCAGTCAAAAGCCTTAAGTCTGATTATTTTTTATCAGTATTTTGTTACATATTTGCCCTCACGCAGATTATAACCGCACTGACTGACTCTAGTACTTTATTTTTGGGGTGGACTAATGCTTAAGCCTGAACAAACTGTTGAGTGTCACATGAGGAAAAACACTACAAGGTCGTTAGGGAACGAGGCAGGAAAAGTTCACATTGCAGTAGTGGAGGGAAATGGTAGCCTGTTAACCTCTGCATGATATAGTAAGAGACGAAGACATTTATAGTAGACACTCAGGGCAGATTATAGCTAATGCACAGGCACCTACAAACACAAATTATTGACAGGTCTGTCGTGTCTAGGGCTGTCAATTTTAGTTAATTTTGCTTTGCAAGCTTGGCAGCAATTAACTGGTAACTAACTGGTTAATTTCTAAGACACACAAAAAGATGTTAAATGCCTCTCCTTTTATTCCGGCGCTCCACTGCCTTAGTGAGCATTCACACTACATTTCAAAGCACTATCCATTTAGAGATTGTGAAGTTTTATTGTTTTGTGGTGTAATTGCCTTGCTAATTGTTTTATTTTATGTTGGCTTTGCTTACAGACAGTCTAGCCGCATAAACATGCAGAAACATAGTGCCCACTACCCACCACCCAGTCTCCACTGGTTAACCATGGCTGCTCTGCACTGCGCACCACCCGAGTCGTGTGGGAAATAGCTACCAGCACCGCTCATCAGGATTACTACTGCTGTCATCCTGGTGGCGGGACAGCATCACTGTGGAAATATGGTGGCCACCCTCGAGTCTCTCCACAGGAAGTTCCGGTGAGTGAGATGCTTCATTTTTTACCACAAAACACTTCTAAAGATGTTAGCACACCTAGCTGTAAAGATGCTGCTAACAGTGTTAACAGTGATAATAATATTTAACTAAAGGGGATTTGCGCCTCAAAATTGAGCAGCTTACTCACTAAGCAATGTGGGGTGGGATATTCTCAGTGGTAAACAGATAACCAGTTAAGTGCTGTACTGGCTATCATGTCTCTGCATCACCATGTCTGAGGTTTGTTCAGCCCTTCACTTAGAAAAGAAGCTCCAGTATGTTCATGGGAGTATTTTATTTCAGGTACCATGTAGAAATGAATCTCAGAATTTCAGCTTAAGTATTAGATCCACAAGTGTGAAGGGTTATTAGATGCCAAAACACTGCACACCAGTTCATTGTCTTAAAAGAAAGAATTTGACAGGTCTGGGAGGTTATCAGCGCAGGAAATATTTTATCTTTTTTGAGGATGAATGCCAGGTAAGCAGCAGAAATACAGCTTTTGTAACCCTAACCCTATGATGCCTTTAATGATCAGCATCTTAACCTTTAAAGTTATGGAAGTGATCTTGGACTGAGTCCATTGCTTGCTTGAATGAGAGTTCTCTCTCCTCTTTGTATCGGTGTAAAGTGCATTTGAGGTGTGCACATCTAAACAGCGACCACACACATGCCAAAAACTCTGTTTCTAAGACTTCCTAAAACCAGTGACCAAGACTTTGCCTTGATTCAGACTTGTGAACTTCACTTGGTTGTGTGTGTGCAGGTGTGCGTGCAGTGTTATCTGAGTTTCCTCTATCATGCACACACCTTACAGAGAGAACATCCTGATAAATCAAAGCCTCTGATCTCCCAGCCAGGAATTCCAGACTGCCTGGGCCACACCATTCAGATCCGTGAAATACGGAAACAGCGGCTCTGCGCACCAAGAATTCAAAGAATGCCATTAGACTCCATTTGTTTTCTGCTGAGGTGACAAGGAAAGTGAGGGTCAGTGGATGAAGACATTTTTTGATTTTTGAACAATTGAAATAATCCACGTTTAACCACGGCCACATGTTGTGCTTGGGGTAGACCACACAAGAGCACTGAGACATGCATAAATTAGTGCTAAGCCACACGCAAAAGAATCCATAGAGTACATAAAACAAAGCCAAAAAAGATGAATGAATCACACAAAGACACGCAGCCAAAAGTGCACATACATTATACTTAATATCATGTGAATATAAAGAGGGAATGCCCCATTCCCTCTTTATGCTGCATCAGAAGTGATTTTTCTCGAGCAGCTTTCATCCCATCATGCTGTCTACAGCCAGCTCATTAGTGGGATTGGTGTATGGTTACATGTGGAAAGACAAGGTGGGTGGAACAAGAGGAACTGTGCAGTATCTGAGCAGGAGAAACAGCATGCAGCTGCAGCCCAAAGGTGCTTCTTCATATCTTCTGTGCATGCATAGTTTCTTAGGAATCTTCCAGGTGAAATCACAAAAAAATATGTCAAGTGTTCATGAAGAAGATGTGCCCCAAATTGTGGTTTGAGTTTTTTTTCAGATGTGGCCAACAAAGCTGCACAGGCTGCAGGAGTGGAGAACCATATTACACCAAAGTGGAAAGATTTTCCTCTTTGTGTGATTTATGCATCAGTTCTGATTAGCAGTAGAACAAATAAAAGAAACACTAAACTGATGGAAAATACAAAGCCAAACATGTCCAAATGTATGCTGATGGTTCTTTAATTGACTGTGTGTGTTCGAGAAAGAGTGTGTGTTCATGTATGTGTGGCTATATTAGAGGAGACACAGTGGGCAGAGTCACACAACTGGAATTTGCCATAAGAGCAGCTGAAAGTATAACCTAATGCCCCTGATCAAAAGCCAAAAAGAGGACACTTGACATCATAATTTGAGTTAGAAACCAAGAATTTTGGGTTTGGTTCTTTGTTGTGGTGTGGGCCCTCTGCTTACATGTCTTTGTATCATTTCAGGAATAAAAAATACCATTTACACATGACAAACTGCTAAGTACTTTCAACTCTCAGGCACTGCAACGTGAGAAAAAGCCTTATCACTGAGTCCGAAAGTAACAGGAAACAATCCGAGTGCCAAAGACGCATTGGTTTAGGTGTTATTCTGTGTGTTGGGCTAGTTTCCTTTCTCAGAAGAAAATAAAAGTCATTTGTGTGACTTCTATGACTGACAGTTGAGCTTGTCGTGATCAGCCAGCAGCCGACTTGAACTCTGTAAAATGCGAAAGACTCTGAAAGCAGCTTTGTTGATCTTTTGGAAGCCAAGTCCCAATAAAGGAAAATGGGATTCTCATCATACATCCTCCTTACTCTTTCCGAACATGTCTTTCATTACAAAAGTGGAACAACAAAATATCTTCAAATTGCATTTAAAAAAACAGCGTCCAAAGTAAAACTTCCAATCCTCATTCCTATTTTCATGCTTGTCAGGTCGCTGCAAAAGGCCAGTGCTGAATGAAAACATTCACCATTGCAGTGTATCATTGTCTCAGAACATGAGACGGTGCTGGAAGCTTATCAAGCTGCAGCTCTTGGGAAAGGGAGAGAAAACATTTCCAAGCATGTCAGATTCTACTGACACATTTCACCACCTCAACCTCAGAAACAGGTAATCTCTCTAGGAGACAGGACAGGACAGGAGAGAGTTTGGATGGACCTGATAGCTTTGGGAGTCAAAAGTTGGTAGGTCATTTAAAGGGCTATTTACTTGAGTTAAAGTGGACTGCTAGTACAGAGTGTAAAAAAGAAGTAGATGTAGTCGCTGGGTCTGATGGGTGTAACCACTGTGGATGTGTCTTAAACCTGCATTCTTTCTAATGGTCAGCAGGGGGCGACTTCACTTTTTCAAAAAGAGCTCAGATTGTTTAGAAGTCAATAACAAAATGACCCTACTTTTCACTTGATTTGCAACATAAAAAAAACCTTTTCCTTACAAGTTTATGGTCTCAGTCACTATTTTCAAGTCTTCTTCAATACAGCATGATGTTCATTTTGTAAATTATGGTTCCATTTGAAGTAAAATAGACAGTAAAGCAGGCAATGCTTTAGGGCATGGCTACCTTGTGATTGACAAGTTGCTACCATTGCCACATCCATAGGTTCTCAGTCAGACTGATCCCTTGGTCCTCCACAGCTCAACCCGCTAATCCAAATATGGTCATCACTGAATAAAAAAAACAAAAACAAAAACAAAACAAGACTGAGACAGCCAAAATACCAAACTATAGGCAACACAACAGTAGTCTAGAAATTATTTCACGGTTTGTTCACAATTGACTGCTAGTATGTTTTATGAGATTCCTACAAATAGAAAAATACAAGGGTTTTTTTGAGTTACAGATTCACAGTTGGTTCAGCGGCACTTTAAGATTCAACAATCAGTCGTATGCGGAAAAGTCTAAAACTTTTACCGTTTCACAGCCTAAATGTGTAGCACCATTACAATCTCTCCCCATATACCGCCACATGTTATCATGAGACAATAAAGTTCCAAACATGTACAACAGAATCATCTCAGTGATATCGAATCAAACTCAATAAAGGCCCTGAGATAAGGCTGGACACTTTTTCATGGACCCTGAGTTTAGAAATTATTTTTGTTAAATTGATTTTTTTTTCTGGGTGATACAGTAGTCTGTCAAACTGTGGACATCTGGAAAATTTCAGATATCTCACATTATTTGTTTTTTTTATTATTGTTCAGTATCAGACATTCTGTGCTTTTATAATAAAGTAGGGAGCTGTCAGGAAAATAAAGGAAGAAAGAGATGGGGAATGACATCAAACTTTGTGATATTGCAGTTACATAGTCAGCATCTTAAACCTCTCCGCCACCAAGCTGCCCATTTTCCACTTTTCACACCATATCTTTTGTAATGTATTCTGTATCAATGCTCTCAGTGTTACAATTGTTTTGTCTAAAGTAGTCTCACAAAAATGATTAGGATGGTCTTTACTTCATGCATGCAATCATTTGGCTAAAAATGAAATGTTTGGAAAAGATCTGACATTTTATCAGTTTGGAGCTTTTAACATTGCTTAACTGGAAAGGTTGAGTTTAAACTACAGTGTCCTGTGAACTCCAGTGGAGTTTTGACTAGCCATTGCCGTAATGCTCTTTTAATGAGGTGTGGCTACCAGCCTGGTCTCAGTATGGGGTGATTAGTTTTAATGCCAAAAAATGTCAAACCTGAGACTAAACTGACACTGGGTCTTAATTTAGCCAAACGACAAGCAGCTCAAACAATACCAAAATGCAGAAATTCAAAAAGCACATTAACTGTACTATGCACACACGCACACAGGCATGCACACATGCAATGGTCAGCCAGGTGTATCCACTTAGGAGGTATCCTACACCTCAGGCCACATTTTATAGGCCCTTGAAGCTAATATAAGCTGTGAACCTTTCAATGGTGTATACCTGCCTGCTCAGAGGCAGAAAATTACATGCTAGGCATTAGATCATTTTGAAACAATGTCCATGTTTTTTATATTTTTATTTGAGGTCTGTGGCCCATACGTCTGCGCCCATGCATCAGGGGTCTCGTATAACCTGCATTTTAACACGCCATTATGTTGTAACATTCAGAAGCCCTGCTCCTGTTGAATATCATGCTTGTTCTTCCCAGTTTTGGGTGACCGCTCTTTGGCTTTTCCCCTCGCTGTCTGTGTCAAAGAGACAAGTTTCATGAGGTATGCCAATGTGGGCAAAGAATGCTGAAAATGTGGAGGAATGGCTAAGATTGGATCGAAGAGTGCAGGGGGTGAGGCTGGAATTTCTTTCCATTGATAGCATCTTGCCTGAAGCACAGCAAAGGATTACACTTAATGTAACACAGATAGGAAGGACATCTACAGTACGTACAGTATGCCAGCACAAAGGTGAACACTGCATCTTTATCTACACAACTGTAGGACAGGACTTTTCCTTTTTGCTTTCGCATTTTCACACTCCAACTCACCCTCGCTATCTCCCCCTCCACTCACCATCTCTGTGTCCTCTGGACTAGCTATCAGTCCCTGATTGATGGCTGCAGGTCAAACATTTTGGCGAGGGATCCAGTGATAAAACATCACTGGGGGTGCTGTTACACCCTGCTCAAATCGCTCGCCTCTTCTCCCACTTCACTGACAACAGCCTGAGGCTACACAAATACACCTGACCCTTGCCCTGTATGTGACCTGGCAGTAAAAACAAATACACACATCGCTCCCTGGACAGCTTTCTCTTTCTCCTTCCCGTCTCCTTTTTCTGAGCTAAATAAATGAAATAGCACTTGTGAGAATCCTTTTATCCCTTATGTCCTATTCCCTTTTTATTCCCTTATTCTCTGCGTTTTTAAAAATGCCACTTTTTTCCAGGACTTTTTTAGGGAGGAGCTCTTTGCTTTTATTAGATAGTACAGCTAAAGACTGAAAGGGGCGAGAGAAAGAGAGAGGTAATGACACACAGCAAAAGGGGTCCCAGGCCAAATCAAAGGACTTAGCTTCAGTACGTGGGGAGCACACTCTACCAGGTGAGCTACCAGGGAACCAAAATCCTATTTTTTGTTTTGAAGTGGAAAGACAATTTTTTCAACTTTAGCTGCCTAGTGTTTTCAAGTGATATTATTGCTGGTGATGCAAAGACAACCTCATGGCTTACTGTTTCTCTCAGAGCCAAGCAACTACAAAGCTTCAAAACCAGACGAATTTGCGAGCGAATGTTTTATGTGCTCTGGTAGATATGTCTGGTCTTCTTTCCAGTCAAGCAGACTTTCACTCAACCAGGCCTTAAGTGGGTCTTTGGTAACCAGGGATAGATACCGATAGTTAACAGGAGAAACAAACATGTTATTTTCTTCCTGTTCTGGTTGCCCAAATGGTAACACTCTTCCTTTGCACTGAGCTTTCGTTTTCATTGGCAGACAGACTACCACAGTAAAAACAAGCCTTATAGGAAACCAATCTTAATGGCAAATGTGTCATTATTCTATAAATAAATCATACATGTATATCCATTATTACATTGTGCAGTCATCATTTACTTCTTCATGATAAGTTAAAGCAAAAATCTTTTCTGTTTAAACTTTAAGTAGTTAAGGTCACTGTTTTCCACTGGCTTGAAGAGACAATAAAAAAACAAGGCAATCTATCCCACACCATTGTTTAATAGGTCCAGTTTGGATGGCGACATTATTTACTGGAGAAAAAGCAAACAACTGATGGATTTATTTCATCTTCCTAGAATCCCATGAGATCTGGCCATGCTCTTTCAACAGTGCCAACAATTCACCCACTGCCCATTCCTTTCACAACAGAGCAACTCATAGTCAATCAGCGGCGTACCTTTCCACTTTGTCTGGTTCGATGCATCTCCCCGGATTTATTTTGACTACTATCTCAGAAGTCTAGACATGCACCTTCGTCACTGCTGATTCTTTTGTAAATGAACGGTGATGGAAAAAAAAAGGGAGAAGAGATGGGAGCATTCCTTCCAGTTCCTAAAAAGGGAACACACAGACGCATTTTTGCCATAGTTCAGGATGGAGAAAAGAAATCTGAAAGACTATGATGGATAGTTTTTGTAAAAGATAGGATTATGACTGAATGTGCGTCAGCTTGTGAACAGACGAGACAGAAGAATGCAGTATTTGTCAGATAAAATAAACATATTCATCAGCCTTCATTTGGCTGCTGTCAAGTACTCCATGACTAGAAGGGAAACGGTTTTACATCTCGATCCAAGATGAAGCTGTCCTCAGAGAGCTATATACAGCTTATCACTGCCGTAATGTCATTTCAGTTTCCTTAATGAAACTACTTCTGCATGGTGGGAGTAAGACAGTAAGACAGAGAATGTGTTTCCATGTTCGTGAGTAAGAACATACAGTAGATCTCAGTGAGCACAACTATCTGCTTTAAAAGTAGAGATTATCTATCCTATAAGCATCAGTTAAAAGCTTATGTGCCCCAAATTACAAAAAGACATATTTTCCTTTTTAACCTCTAATGGTAGCCAGCTTATACAGATGGTTTTAGTTTTGCATGCCCAGGTTTTGAGACACCTGCTTCCAAAAAATTCTGCCACCATGTCACTACAATGAAGGTGAATGAAACTCAAGCCTTTGAAAAATCCAGCTGCAACTTGCTTTCCAAGAAATATTGTCCCAGTTAGTGACGGACAGCTCAATACCTCAGCACATAAAACTGAAACTATCTCAACTGCTGGATAAGGGTTAGAGAGATATGCTTATTTGTGATTTGAGGGAATTGAAGCTTTAAAAGAACAGATTGGTAAATAATGATGAGAGTTTCAATGCTGTAATTTCGGTTATTGTTTCTATACATCTATCAGTTATAATAGTACAGACCTCATCAGAGTAAATGTGGTACTCTAGAAACATTTGGACATTGCTACCAAAACTGAGCACACCCTAAGGTTCGAGTTCAAGATTGTCCTTATTGTCCCCCTAGAGAATTTGTTTTTCAGCCAGGGTTCACATGAACTTTCTCAGACCATGCATGAGATTTGACAGTTTCTGTAGTTTTTACCTTGTGGTGTTACTGCCTTTTTAAATAGCTTGGGATATTTCCTTTCTTCCTCTTTTGTCCTCTCTAATGTTATTTATGCTATTTTTTATATATAATTTTTATTACTATTGTCTTTTGATTAATTTATTGGTATACAGCACTTTGGTTAACTCTGTTGTTTTTAAATGCTTTATAAATACATTTGATTTGGATAAAAACAAAATAAAAAGAATACCCTAAATGACACATCAACACATGAAACCAACAGAACTAAAGCACAGAAATGGAGGCTACACATGTACAAGAGTGCAAAGTGCCAAGTGTGCAAAGAAAGGACAAGGAGTACAGCCAGAGTACTATTTGCTATTAAGCATATCAACGGGACTTGGGATGAAGCAGACTTGAAAGCTTTTGGATCTCCTAATTCATGCCCTGAAACAATGTCCAGAGGGCAAAAGTTCAACTCATTTGGAATTAGATAGTCTTGGCAGTGTAATATTGCATTAGCTCTTCTAAGGACCTGCCTGTTATAAATGTCCAAGAGCTTGACCTTACTCCTCCCTGAAATCTTACTCACCATTTTGAGACTTCCAAGTCTTGGACAGATTTAGATTTCCAAACCAAGTAATAATACAAAAAGTATAAACAGATTCAATGAAACATCTGTAATAGAGAGTCAACATCCGAAAGAAACATTAAGAGTTCATTTTTCTCAGGGAAAAAAAAGTCTCTGCTGGACCTTTTTGGAGATGGCATAAATATGGGATTGGATACTGAGTTTGTTAACTACAACACTACCCAAGTATTTGTAACTAGATCAGCGTCAATACTTTTACAACATTTGGCAGTGGGCTTAGTGGTGACCCTCTGAAATCAATGACCTTATCTTTCATTTTTGATACATTTAGATGGAGGAAATACTCATCATACCAAGCCACAGACTCATCCATCACCACCCCGTGATCCTGAACCTCCCTGCCAAGAAGGACAACAATAACAGAACCATCAGCAAACTTCAAGATGTGTCCATTCTTTGAGCTGCTAGGACATCCATTAGTGTACAGGATGTAAAGAAGGGGGAGACAGCATCAGTTAAAAGTGCTGCAAGGAATCAGTCACTGCACAGAAAAACTAAAGGTGCACATCTAAGTCGAGAAGAGTAAGTCAGTCTGTTAACTGCAATTGATGTTTACAGTTGACAGGTTTGGTAAGAATTAGGGCTGTCAAACGATACATTTTTAAAACCGTGACTAATCGCAAAATTTCAACAGCTAATCGCGAGTAATCAGTTTTTCAATCACATGTTTTCAATTCCATTATTTTGCATTACAAAACGGTGATGAAGTCCATATTGACAAGGTGAAGCAATTCTTGCCAGATTGTCCTAATTAAGAATCAAATGACAGCAAAATACTGAATGGGACTAGCATAAAGTGGGTATGTCTGTAAAGGAGAGACATGTGGGTACCCATAGAAACCATTCATTCAGATATGGGGTGGGGGATATATCGAATATACTCACAGCTTGTTCCATGAGCGATATATAAAATGACTATATCATTAACATTGAGTATAAATTGTTACATCATTTTTATAAGCCACCGGCGTTTGGGTTCTCTCACTCTGTTTTACAGCTCTCCGCCTCTCACAGACACATACAGACACAAAGCAGGGCTTTTGCAGAACTCCAGACTGTGACTCTTTAGTCACACTTTGCTACCATGGAGTACCACTGCAATTTGCACATAAAATGAATACATGGACTACAGAGCTGTACGTTTGTTTCCATCGACAGTGAATTAATCATCAAATTTATCAGCGCTGCAATAATAGTCTAAATTAATAAGTGGTAGTGGCAGTAGTGCGAGTAGGTGAGGTGTGCTTTTGTATTTGCAGAGCTCCAATTGTGACTATTAAGTCACATTTTGTGATGGAGCACCAATGCAACTTGAAAAAATTGGTAATATTTGAACTGCATTGCTGTTTGATTGTTGTATGCTCACAGTGAATGAATCTTAACCACATCGCTTTAACGCATTAACACTGTCAGCCCTAGTAATAATTTAATTTCTCTGTTTTATTTTCTCTGCTAAATGAGTTTTAGCTAACTCAGGGAAGCCTGGCTGATCATCTGACTGCTTGTGTTTCTTGCTACATGTGATTCTTTTTTTCTTTGGCTGCGCATTTCTACTAGAACAAGTAACTTAGTGAATACAATGTTATTAATATGGACAGAGATGACGGTTCAAACCAGGAAAATAAACTCCAGACCTGTATGAGATCAAAATGTCCCTTTAAGGCTGTCACACCTTTCTCAGACAAATTCAGTTTTACACTTTCTCCTTTGCTTTGCCGCTTCTAACACTTCATGCCAACCTTTTTTCACTTGGGCCAGTCAAAACATATACGGTCAGCCCCGCTGCTGTCCTCTCCCAGCAGGCCTGATCAAAGCCTTGCTGAGGAGCGTTTCACCAGACCCTTTGCAACCCATCAACGGATAATTCCAAAATCCTGTGCAATCCCAGACCGTGGCATCGCTCCGAGCTCATCCGGATATATCGATGAAACCTCGTACAGGAAAAACGTTTCCAAAGCATGGCTACACACCTGTGACCACTTGCAGGGGGAAAAAAGCATGTGATACAGTAGGACACCAGCTTGGAACAGAAAAATACTAAATATTTACCCAAGCTCCCCAGAGAGAAGGTGGAAAAAACTTGCTTTGTGGGGTAGAAGAAAAGATTATTAAGGAGGAATAAAGAAAGAGAAATGGAGGCAGGAGGAAAAACGTGAGCTTGTCCTTGAACAACAGAGAGAGAGGGAAAATGTATTTCATATTTGCAATCATTGCACAACTGAAGTGTGCAACCGAATTCAATGTTTGTTTTCTCACTTTCATATTCCCTCCTCTATTTTGGCTTAAACGAATTTTCTCATCCTTACCCAAATACACAACTGTCACTTCTCCAAATATTCAATGTCTCAGGGAGAAGAAATGTTGATGGTCTGCCCAAGAGTTCTCCAACAGCAGCAACCCCGTCCCTTTCATCCGTCATTTCCCATTTATACAGGAATCCACAGCTATGGGTTTAACTGGGCCTGTTTAAACACATTGAAGAACGTTCAATTGTGCAATTCTTTTAGGTAAAATAAACATATTTGGTCATTTTTTCAGTCAGAAATTATCAACAACGCAAAAGCCACTGCAGAAATGTTTAAAGAGGCTGGGTAGAAGTCATCTATAATCATGTTTCCATCCATCCATGCAGGCAATCTTACATAAACATGTAACAAAACAATGTAATGTGAGTTAGGTGTGCTTTGACTGGCAAAGAAAATAGAAACGATAAAAAAGAACCTAGCTGCATCAGGAAACACTTTGCTATAAATGTTGTGTGATAACTTATTCATGAAATGTGTTTCCATTGTTTTTTAAATGGAGAAATTCACATGGCGTTTATTTCAAGGAAAACCAGAGCTCAGTATTTTCCTACCACAATGATTTCTTTAGTTTTGGCAAAAGAAAATACTGAATAACACTGTAAAATTGTAAGCTGTGGTACTATAGAGACTTAAGCAACTATTGTCAAACTAGGCAAAAAAGGTCTGATTTGGGGGGAAAGAAACATATGTATTCTCCTCAAACCTGATGAAAATATGAGTCAGTGATAGTATGATTGAACCTGTGGAGATAAAAGAAAACCTATTTTAGTTTTATTTCCGTCTATCAACTTAGCCTGTTGGTGGTTTCAAACTCTACACCCTTCTGCTCATAGAAGACACAGCTAACAACTATGCAAACCCCTCAATTTTCCTTAACAAGATGAAAACAATAAATTAAAACGTGCAATGGGATCTTATTGAAATAAGAGGCCTTACAGCATCCATGACGCTTCAGTGAGTCCTGGTCCCCCAGTTGCGAGTTACGTGAATAATAACTCCATAATATCAGACAAAAGTAGACAAAAATGACTGCAATATGATTTTTTTCGAGGTACATTGACAATATAATTTGTCCACAGAGTTTTGAAAATGAAGAAAAAATTAAATTGAGGGAAGAGCTCACTGATATACAAGCATCAGGCAACTTGACAATTCACATGGACAAACATAAACAATAATGCTCTTACAAGGATAAGTCATTTTTTTATGAGTCCCTATAGCTTTCATTATCTAATATACATTTAGTGCAATGCTAGCAAAATTAAAAATATCCTGCTTTCCCATTTGTTTAGAGCGCAAACATCTAGTTAAGCTCTTACCTGGCAAAAAACATTTCTTTTGTATATTATTATGATGATTTTTTTAAAGATTATTTTTTGGCTTTTTGCCTTTATTGGGGATAGGACAGCTTTAGCGTTAAAGGGGGAAGAGAGAGGGGATGACATGCAGGAAAGGGCCAAGGCCAGAACTGAACCCACGGCTGCTGTGGCAAGGATGTAGAGGTACAGACTTCAACACAACATTGGAGAAGAAAAATGAAACCTTCAGCACAAAGCAAAAAGTGCAGAGAGCAGAGTTTGCATTAGCATAGCAACCTTTCTCTGGAGCTAATGCAGGCCAGCTTAATGCGTACTGCTCTTTCTAGCGCAAAGCGGAAAGTGAAAGCAAAACTGACTGCAAGTAAATTTTCCATATGGGGTATACTAAATTTGGCTTTTTTAACTATTATGTATACTATTATATTAATATTAGTATAATACTTATCTGGAGAGGGCCTTTCCAACATGCTAGCATCTCCTTTGTCTGCTATGAGCAGCGGATATGCAAAATGGACCTCTAAAGGGGACATGCAAAGCCAAGATCATATGACATCAGAAACAGAAAGTTGGCCCACATGCTTGCCACACACTCACACATAACGCCACAGTCCAAGACCTAGTGGTTGGGAACCACAGGAGTTGACAGTAAATAAATAAATTAACATCCTTCAAACACTGCAGCGATGCAGAATTACCCCTGGGTGCAGAACATTGCAATCTGAGAAGGTCCTCCTTTTTGCGCCCGGTTGATATTTCCATGTGGGATGCAAGTTACTGTTGTGTCTGCATATTCAGTTTGTCTGTTTAATGGCCTCACTAAGCTTCAGCGCTTACAGTATGCGACCATTCACATGCTGCCCTGTGCAATATTGGAAAATATGAGGCCGACTTTATTGCTCCGCAGGCTTCGGGGACATACAGTGAAGCCTCCTGCTGCGCAACTGGATAGTGATTGATGGCGGGGCTGATGGGATAGCGGCTGGACCACGAAGACCTCCAGGTGCTCCGGAGTCTGGGGGCCAGCTGATCTACAGTCTGCTCCTCCGCATGTGGCGGCATTAAATCTCTCACACCCTGACTTTATATTGCGCAGCCACACACACAAACACATAAACACAAGCACACAAGTACCGCAAGAAGATATATGCTGGGAAGGCTTGTCGACACAAACACATGCTCCCACATGCACCAGGCTGCCGCACCAGCAGAGGCCTAAGTCGGTAATCCAGCCGCAGTTCATGCTGTTGGGCTGCATGTACTTTGGCCTGGCGCTCCAGCTCTCCTTTGGTGAAGAATTGTCAACAGAGAAAAGTGAAGTGGACGTTTTCTAAACGACTGGAGCCAGTTCTTTTCACACAGCTAAGCATGGCTGCTGTTGGAGCTGTGTGGGAATAAGCTTGGCACAGCAGCTCTCGTGTTCTCCGTCTGTCTTTTCCCTCTCTTTCGTTCTTTCTCAACATAAGGGCAAGGATCTTACGTACCCTGTGGCAACACTGTTAGGGATTGACACCTTTTGTGTTAAGTATTTTTCAGGAATATTTAAAGGTAAAAGTGGGATTTTAAGAGTTTTTGTGTACAGTAGAGATTTAACTGCTGAGCTTTGAGGGCATTTTGCAACTTTTCCTCCTGTTTTTGTTTCAAAGAGAGACATCTACACTCAAACTCGCACTGTCTTTCTCGCAGGCTCGGTCCGTGGGCAGCAGGGAGAAGCAGTGGGCCAGCTAATCATTTGCGGAATGTGGCGTGGATATAAGATAGGCCCAGATTGGGAATGCACGGAGCCAGAGGAATGGTAATTACTGTGGAAATCAAACACCATCAATTGTGAGGTTTTTCAACATTTCACAGTGTCCCTCTCTCCCTCTCTCCCCTCCCAAAGCCCCTTCTCCTCTCGCTCCAACTCAAACGACCCTCGCTGCCACTCCCTCAGGCCCTCAGCCCTCCCTCCTGCCCTCCTTATTTTTTCCACTATTTCCACCCTATTCCGCTCCTCAGCTTGCCTCTCTACCCTCCCATTTATTTTCCTTTAATTTTTTCCGCCTCACTCCACCCTCTCACTTTATCTATCTTCACTTCGTTTTTCCTGTCTCTCGCGGTACACCCATTTATACCTAATCCCTTGGTCAAAATCGCTTTGTTTCCCATCCTATGTGCTTTGCCCACGCTCGTTTGCGCACACACACACATTCAGGCACTCACAGAAATGACCGCATAAGACAAATGACCCTCATCACTGTATGTCTGGAATGTAAAATCACTGAAAAACGGCGCCCGAAACATTCGTTATACATCCCAAATGCTTTAAGGGACTCACTTTCTTTGCACTCTGCCGTCTAGCAAGAAATTATAAGCTAATGCTAATTCTCTCCATGCATTTGTCTTGTAATTAAGATGATAAATTAGTTTCAGTATTTCTTTCCTCCCATGTGTCTGTCTGCCTCTTGCCCCTCGCTAAAAACCACACACATGCTCGGGTGACCTCAGAGGTAGTTAGGGGATTGTGGAGGTGACAGGTGATTACAGGTCTCTGTTCCCCAGTGGGTAGTTTAGACTGTCGACCTCACATTACACCCACGCCGGGGCACATGACACTAGCCAGCCTCACTGCAATCAAAGGCACTTTTTGACAGTCGGCTGCATGTGTTCTTGAGCATGCCTACCACTTTATGTAAGGCTCATGGGTGCTGATATCAAAGTGCTGCTGTTACATAACACTCTCACACATACATAAACAGCCTCTCCTGTCCGTCATTCCATCATATCTTACCCTTTTTGACAAAGAGCGAATGTGAATTGGACAAATAGGGCTTCTGTCAGGGGTGACCTTCAGGGAAAAGGAGGTGAACACTGATAGGAGGGAGGGAGATGGATGTCAGGACCCACACTTTATCCATTTCTACTTGAGCACTCGTAAGCCCCCAAAACCATTTCAACCAGATGTTTAAAGAAGTATTTCACCAATATAAGAAGTAGAATGTTGCAAATACTTTTGAAATTGGTGCTACATGACCAGAGAAAACAGAAAAGGACACTTTTAGGTGTAGGAAAAAAAATTACATTTAGACAGGAAGCATCGACTCCGTATGAAAGGGGTTTGTTTGATCCCCCCCGCCATCCAACGGTGTATGATGTGGACGTTACAGGTTACATCTGGCTGCGTTCTCACCTGATTCTGTGTGTTACATGCTGCTACTGCAGGTGTCGTGCAGCCGTCCACTGACGTATAATAACACTGTGAATGGTTCTGTATGACCACGCTCTCAGCTGACGGCGTTCAGCGGCATTTCATGCGGACGCAAAAGGTGGCTTTTGGCAGCAGGATCCTATGCGGACATCACTTCAAAAGTGTCAATATTTGACAACTTATAGTTGAGAACAGGCTGGTTAAGCAGCAAGCTGAAACATGTTTCTGAAAACATTTGAGTCGAGAAACAGACAACGCAGTGACAGAGTCTTGGTTTGTATTGATCAGCGCTGCCTAGTTTTATTGTTGATCTTCCTTTTTTCTGACTCCATTTTCACTGTGCAGCAGGATGACACCCACCTGCTGTTACAATCTCACAGTATTACAGCTAAACAGGGTGTTAAAATAAGCAGTGCAGTAACATTATCTTAATTTATATTCATCAGCACTGCCTAGTTTTACCGTTTGGTCTAATTTTGGTCCGAGATTGAGAGACAGAGAAAGGGGCAGGTCTGTCTCTTGATCCAGCTCTATATTCTTTGTGTCCACAGTGGCGGCATGGTTGGGTGGTCAAACAAAATGTGGAAGTACAGCCTGCAGTGCAGGCAGCAGCCTGAGAGTCAGGAGAACGCTGTCGGGGGCGGAGGGGGGGTATCTAGGCACTGGTTAGATGGAGGGAAGTTTATCTACACATACTACCTGCATTGTTTTGATACAAAGCTGGCTGAAATCAGCAAAGTATAACTTTAATGTACTTCACCAACACAATGATCATTTGTATTTCATTTACTTATCTCTTACTACGAAGAAGTCTTAAGGTTGAGGTTTTAACAAAAATGCATGTGTTTGAGAAGTACTGAGCATATGACTGCATAAATGAGACTTGGATGATACTGCACGAATTGTGTGAGAGTTTGTACACAGATATTTTGATATAGTTTTGTTGTCGTTAAAGTTGGCCCCTATTTATGTTCAATTTATTGAGAATTTTCTCACTTTTTGGATTCTTCGTTCACCTTGGAGGCATGTCAGAAAAATGTTTTCTTCACAAATTTAATGTAACATGGGGTGAGTAACTGACATACAAATCATCAATTTGTGGGTGATTAATTGATTAATTTCAATGCTTTGATGCCATCTCTGCATCAATAATGACACTTCTCCAAGCTAGAGATGTGCTAAAGTTCTTGTATCACTGTCATCATGGACTAATTTGTGAATGGACCTGCCAGGCACAGGCCCACAGGCCCAAAGTGTCAGGGACTCCCATCTGCAAAATGTCCCACAAATTAACACATACTGACTAGGAAGAGACTTAAAATGACCACAAAAATATGCAAATTAACTGCAAAGAGACATGAAATGACTACAAAAAGGGCTAAAAAACCACAAAGACACACAAAATGACCAAAAAAGACATGAAAATGCACCAAGAGATGCATTATGACGACAAACAGACACAAAAACACCTCCTCCGTGGGCCTTTTTCCTAATAAGGAGAGGTTGTGTGACATTTTGCATATATCTGTGCCAAGGGGCCCATGTATCCCATATATTAATAATAATTTACTGTTTGTCACCTGCTGGAATGATATCTGGTGACACAGAGGCCTAGAGAGTTCATGAAAATATCTGAGCCTGATGAACTGGTCAACAAGGAGACTGCTTTATGAGCGCTGTGCGACCTTTGTAGTTTATCTCCCATGAGCCGCCCGTGCAAAGTCAGCCACCCGTCTGTGAGAAGACAAATAGATGGAGGAAGGGACACATTAAGGGGGCAGGAAAACTTGCACAGACGCAGACACACGCACACGCGTCTGCGCATTTGCAGGGCGGTCCAGACAGTAACAACACTCTTTGCCAAGTGTCACTGGGCAGTGTTTGTCAGAACATAACGTTCACGCAACACCATGGCAACAAGCACTTCCTGCTTCCTGCTCTAGCTGTATAATGAGACAATTTGAGGAAATAAATTTTGTTGCAGTAGTGCAAAGCAGAGCCGAAACACAAACATGCACTAAAAGTGTGACTTTAATAGTATGAGTTGAAGCAATTAAGGAACCCCACATAAAAAAACATCACTTTTTACACATGAGTTCCTGTATTTTATCAAAGCAAAAATGGGTAAAGGATTGTTTTCAGCTACAAACTTCATTGTATTACAGTTGATGTTTTGATATGGAAATACCATCCTTATATCACATTTTAAATGCATGTTTTTAGGAGATATAACCACAGCCAACAATGTTAATTTCCACTCTTGTATGGCTTGACTGACACGGCAAAACAATTTTCAGAAAAACCCAAACATCGTCTGATAAAGAAACTGGAAAAAGAAGAGCTTTCACCACATTAAATGGATCCATGCATCCATGTTTCATCACTTGGAGGAGCAAGCAAGCGTATCAAAATAAATAATGCATTTGCATACAATACTGTTGGGGGAAATGTTGTGGAGGTCTAAACAAATCATAATCAAAATAAACTGCACTGTCGCTTGGGTTAAAATGCTTCCTGTTTGTGAAAGTGGGCCTATCATAATATCCTGTCTGCACTCAGGCGCAAACAGCAGATTGGACGTTTAGTTATACAAACATCTCAGAGGCAAAACTGCTCTGGAGGCAAAAGTGATCTCATTAGTTGAAGATATAATTCAACAGGTGGTGCCAAAGTGTGTTAGCTTTTCAATGCAAATTTGACAACTGGAAAATCTCATAGGAAAAGCAGACAGTAAAAATATGAATATATGGAAGAAAAAAGTAAATAAATGTTCAAGATGTCCTGCGTTCATTCACTACCATGCAGTTCATGATCTTGGAAATAGTCTTGCTACTGTGGCTAGCCTCGCCTAAACTAATTACAGTGGTGGTATTTTTACTGTAACAGCAACATTTTTAAACTTCTTCATATTTGCTAACACCACCTAGAGGTTGACAGATACAGCAGATGGTCGCATTCAGTAAATGTCTGAATTAAAATGACTCAGTGGCCTGGACATCTTCCCGTGTTAGTCTGATGAGAAATCTTATTTTTGTTGTCCTCCCAGTTGGCAGTTAGCCCTGGCCACAGCCAACGACGGAGGAATGTGCATATCTGAATGATGTAATTGACATATTTCATGGTGAAGACCAAGAATGTTGACAGTAAAAACATTAGGAAACCGAGAGTCTGACTGCCACTGTTAAAAACTAATTTTTTTACCTAATTTTGCAGGGGCTGTGACATTGTTTAGATGAGGTTAAAGCGTCCTCGTAATTAAAATATGAGCTTCTGTATCAAAGTATGCTTTGTGAAATTGAGGTGAAAAGCAAATCTGGATTCCCTGAATTTGCTGTTAGGAGTAGAGATGTTCAGAGACATCGTCTGTGTCTGTATCTCATACAGTCCATGATCTGTTAAAGGTAAAAGTGGGATTTTAAGGTGTGGTTAATACCGGTCACATAGTCACATAAAAATCAGAAAAATGTAATACTTTCTCACTGTATTTTCATTATAAATGAGATTGCTGTGCCTTCAAAGCATCCAACTGATTTAAAATCAGCATTTAATTAATAATGAAATATTTCCACATTTCAAAATGTACAAAATGTACATTTTTTTTTTTAACTTTTAACTTTTTTTTTTTTTTAATTTTTTTAACTAAACTAAGTTTTATGAACTATCTGTATGCCCATACAGCTTTGAAATAAATAAATGAAGTAAATACATTTATGAATAAATTTAAATATAAACATATAAACCAATTCAACAAATAAATTGTTTTGGGGTTTTTTTTTAGGATGTTTTCCAAATTACTACTTTTCTTTTCGTAATGCCACATTTACTTTTCCGCTGTTATTTGTTATCTGTTTAAATAATCATGGAATAGTTAGTAAGGGGTTAATGGATGCTTAGTCAAAATATCATGAAGACTCATGGCATACACCTAAATTGACCGAAGTACAAGGTAAAAAGATTTTCTCTTTCAGAATTTCGACAGAGTATTTTAAACAAAGGAAATGAACACATACAGCTCCAAACTGCAGGTTCTAAGCTTCATTTTGATATAGATTTTGTGGGGATTTTTAAAGGAATCCAGCTGCCACACAGGGCTTTTGTCTTGCTCCTCACACATGAGGCCTTTGAACGTGCTGCCAGCCCACTGCCTGCTCACTTGATGGAATATATCAGAATAAAACAATCACTTTTCATTTATGTGTCATAAATGAGACGAATAGTTAGTGAAGTGCTGTGTTGCACACAGAGTTTTATCTTGTGGCCATCCCCAGTGACATGAATCCTTCATGCACAAGCATGTCAATATTTTTTCTTTTAATATTAACAAGCAACTTGGGGTAGAATAAACACTTGCTTGCCATTGTATTATTTGTGCTTTTAAGGAATAACATATTCAGATTCAGGTAAATCTCTGGCAACTAGTGAGTATTTTGTGTAGTAGTTACCATTTCTTGTGTTCATGGAAAACGGATACATAAAGGAAAATTCTGTTTGTGTTGCGTGCATCTGTAGTCATCAGCAGTTTGGGTTGAAATAAAATCAGATGGTGCAGAACAGTTGTTGCAACAGATTCCTCTATTTTGGACTTTCCCATTCTCTCCATTTAAAGGTCAATATCAAAAAGGTTTGCAATTGGTCAACAGCGCAAATTTGCACGTCAAAACTAACTAAAGTTGAACATTACAGAAAAACACACACTTTTCGGCTGCAATTCCACTGAAAGGAAGTAATATCATAGCCATTAGCACCAGGCAACACAAACACCAAAACATTAATATTGAGCTTGTTAAGGATTTGGCCTGCGTTTTGTACTAACCACAGCGTACAGTACACTGTGTGTCTGCAGTGTGTGTCATGAGTGGCCTGCTCTGTACTCTGTCACACACTATATGTGTGATTAAAGCCCGAAGCCTGCACAAAAATCCAGAGAGCCGCGACGAAAAACGTAACAATGCTCCAACATGTCACTCAGTTTTTATGGATAACATTCCACTGTTAAATTAATCACCGAGGACGCAAGCGTCCGTGAAGTGAATCGACCCCGACCAACACACGCACACATACACGCAGACACAGAGGCAAACATAAGGGAGCTAATAAGGGAAATCAAAGCAGAGAGCTCCACTTGGTGATGACAGAGTGCCCCAGGGCTCCGTCACACGACCTCCGGATGGTCTGTCTGCTCCCATGGTAACCCCCGTGCTCTGATCTCATCTCGCTCATAAACAGCATTCGATACTCCAGTAAACACAAACACTGCAGCCAGCATCCATCATCCAGTGGTCAGAACACACTCCTGATTTACAGTTTACGGCTTTGTTGGCTCGTTACCCACGTTTGTTCCCAGGATTCCTCGTTTTCGTTTGGTTTTGCATTCCCGTGTCGTGACCACTCGCTGCGTTGAAAGTTTTGTGTGACATTCATTGTGATGAATGCCTGACACCTGGGACTTACTGATATACTGATACTGATACTGATAAAAGTAAACCCACTGAGCCATAAATTTTGGTATCATAGTGATGTGTTTCTTGACCTCTGCAGCATGTTAGCATCACAGACGCAGACAGTGATAAGGAAAATGTCAGCGCGCGCGTGTGTGTGTCTTCCTCCCTCACAGAGCAACTTCCCTCACGGTTAGAGGTCAATAATTTCACTCATACGTCTTCGACTTCCCACACTTTTTAAAGATTAAACAAATACATGGTTGATAAGAGAAAAATGTACAGAATTCTCTCTGTGAAATGAACCAGTTAGAAATACTGTCAATGTTTAGGTTAAAGCTAAGAACAAACAGAATAAACCAAAGGGGGAGTCAAAGGAATTCAATGTGAAAAAAAGGCCACTTATATATATAACATTTCATGTATCCTCATAAAATGGTTTGTATGATATCCTATGAGTTAGCACCCCACAAATGAAGTTATGTCCTTAACAAACGATGCGTTATAAGCGTAAAGTTACAGATGATGGTTTGGGGAAGTGAAGTTACAGTGGTTGGGTTTAGGGAAAGAAACATGGTACCTTATGTACCTTAAAATAACTTTAAAGTTCACTCAGAGCTTGTACGGTCCCAAACATACCTCCAAGGGAATGTCCGGGTTTTTCTGATCCATCCACCACCGCGATCTGCCTGTTTCCTGCCTGAATCTGACTGTTCCCTAATTAACTTCTGCGCATTGGTCACATGATTGGTTGATGGGATCACATGATGGGATATGTAAGAATTGGGTTGCATTACTTTTCATAAGAAAACAGCTTTTGAGAAGAGCCTGAAATATTCCACACACTTAACGCTGTAACATCTGAATAAACATCAGTTTTCTTGTGCTGCATTCAGATGCCTTTCACTAGCATTTAAACCCCCCAAACCTGAGAAAACTGGTTTGATTTCTTTCAAAAAATTTAAGAAAAAACATATTGAGAAACTTGGCAACAAATGTCCCCAACTGCAATTTTTTTTTTTAGTAAAAATAGACAAGGACATCATCTGAAAATGAGCTGGGTTTCATCAGATAGAATTTTTAAAAAAGGGAAAACTATATGTATAATTCTCTTAATTATGTAAAATTATGTTACAGAAAAAAAGTATATACATATACAGTATACACAGTATAGAGACAGTGTCTGTATTAGCACTTTCTTGAGGTCACTTTCTTGTTTTCTTTCTTTCTTTTTTTTAACTTATTTAAAATAATTTTCTTGAAAGTTTTTGCTAAATTCTCAATTTTGCAATTTTGTAATTCTCAATTCTCATCTCATAAAAATCTCATCACCCCTCTCCCCATGTTTAAGAAAGAAATCAAGCCAATCTGCTCAGGTTTCAAAGGGTTAAAACAAAATGTATTTTAACAAATGTACAAATAAGCGGATAATTCAAATAATCCATCTATTTGAACCCACTATATCTTGAAAAACACCATTCACAACTACATTTAAAACCAAATCTTGGCAAGCAGGTCACCCACCCTATGAAGTAGTACAGGGCTCCTCCTCAGCAATGTACATAAAGTCCCCCACATTAATCTCAATTTGGATGTATATAGCACCATTCCCTGCCACCTCCACAGCACCAAATCACATGACCTCCTGCCCATTAATCACTGAAATCATGTGCAGAAAGCGCACAGGATCATTTCAGGAAATTCATTGAGTTTTTCCCCCCTCAGCTCTGTCTCTTGTCCCTCTATCTGCATTTCACTAACATACGTCACTCCACAGTTTGTTTTGCCACAGGAGCAAGAAATGTTAGACTGTAGAATAACAGTCGACACAACGTGGTAAGAAACAAGACAAGTCACACAGCGCTGCAAATCGAAAACATTTGCCAAGTGTATACTTGGTGGTAAATGCCCCGCAATGTAGCCTGCAGTACAAAGTCCCTTCTCTGTGAGTGAGTTTTTAGCTTCTTTCTAACGAAGTTTGGCATGGCGCTGTAGGGGGACAGTCTTTATTTTGCAGCTGTTAAAGGTCTTTAGCAGTTAACACTATACTGTGAAAGGTTAAAGTTGAGCTGAAATTTAGATTGTTTTGCAAATGAATAAAATCTGTGATGA
This sequence comes from Plectropomus leopardus, assembly GCF_026936395.1. Taxonomy (NCBI): domain Eukaryota; kingdom Metazoa; phylum Chordata; class Actinopteri; order Perciformes; family Serranidae; genus Plectropomus; species Plectropomus leopardus. Next base: position 16,638,344 of record NC_142192.1, on the reverse strand, counting down.
TACTGCAGCTATTGTGCACATATTTGGATATTTGCATTTTCAAAATCTTCTTTAGAATTTAAAAAAATCACTATATAATATACAAAACATAAAACCCTTCCCTTTTCTGACCTATTGGTCTCTCCTACTCATCCTCTTAATCTATCCCACCACTCAGTCCCACCCCAGCAAACCACAACAGTCTACAACTAACTATAATAACAATAACAATGCCTATAATAAAGGAAATTACACAAAGGTGCATGACATTGAGAGAAAAAAAAATCAGAGAATAGAATCATACATACTGCAGAGCTACACATATTGATCCACAAGTTCGTGCTTTCCTTCATAAAGTGAGCGCTATGAGTCATTCCCATTTGTTTTCCCAGTAACAGTAGTGAAATAAGATATATATGGGGTCCATGTTTTCAACCAGTAAAGCTGCAGTTTACATCCATGTCCCTCCAGACTCATATAATATATGTAGTGAAGACTTTAAGCAAAGGTATTAAGTCTCTGTTTTGGCATAAGGTGGATGCTTCACATATATCTTCCATCTGGCAGCAAAGAAGATCATCACATTCAAGGTGAGCACCCAAAATTCATTTCACCAATTCAGAATCTGACCAAATGTCTCCCCGTCTGTTCCTAAATAATGGCGCTGAGTAATGGCCAGAAAAGTGTTTTTGCTGAAAATTATGATGTCACAGTGAAGCTGACCTTTGACCTTTTGTATATAAAATGTCATCAATTCATCATTTCATTCTATGAGACATTTGTGTGAAATGTTGTCAAAATTTGCACATGAATTCTTAAGTTATGACCAAAAACATGTTTTGTGCGGTCATTGACCATAATCTTTGACCCCCAAATTCTAATCTGTTCATTGTTGAGTCCAAGCTGTGGTCTGTGCCAAATTTGAGAAAAATTCCCTCAAGGCGTTCTTGAGATATCAGGTCATGAGAATGGGAAGGACAGATGGACGGAAAATGGACAAAACATAATGCCTCCACTACGACTGGCGCCGGCGTGGAGGCATAAAAACAACCAGGCCTCATGGATAACACGGAAAGTGTTGGTACACTAAACTTACCCACAGTCTAAAACATTGCCACACACAAATGTGTATACTTGCTACAGCTTTGTTTTGTTTGTCCACTTGTACTGTAAGCACAGAAATGAAGACAGGAAATTGAGACATTTCCTCACATGGCAACAAAAAGTGTGAAAATTGAGACAAATCACAGAAAATCACGCATTGCATTGATGTGCAAAACATTTCAGTAGTTCAGCCAGGAAGCTTGAACATACCATAACGACCATAGCAAACAAGGCACTTGTGTGTTTGTGGGGACCAGCCAAACTCTAGAAACCGAATCCGAGTCCAAAATCAGCCCAAGAGTAACTACATTTTTCAAAATTTCATATGGGGAAAAAGACAAAGCAAAACTTTATGTTCTGTACTGCTACTATGCTTTTAAAGTTATGTTAACAAATCGGAATTATTGAGAAAAATTCGTAACACATGAATAAAGCAAATCATCTGGGGGCTGAGGTAGTGAACACAAACAGCCTCTTCTGTTCTGTTTCTCCATATAATAAATATTTATACCTGAACACAGAGAAAATACACAGGCAAAAAGACAATCACCTGGCTCGGCTCACACGGCCCATGACGCCTGCCAAAGACTCAAAGCTTGCACGAGAGTCTTAAGGCTGCGGTGTGTATGAGTCGTTTTCTAAAAGCCATCACGGCTGACTGTGGACTTTGGTTTGATCCTGGAGCTAAAAATAAAAGCGCCTGAAATGTACAGCTCTCCCATATTGGCTGAGTGTGGTTACCTAATAAAATAGCAGCTCTGCAGGGCCCTGGAGCGGTATGGAAGCTGTATAGAAGACGGGGTGACTGGGTTCATAAAGGAGTGTCACATCCACCTGTGTTCTACATATGCAAGATGCACACATTCAAACACACTGTAATTATGATTGTGCAAAGTTGAAAAAAGCACAAGCGCACATGCCTAGACATAAAAGACATCCATCCATCCTTTCTCTAAATCACTTATCCTGTTCAGGGTCATCTTATCTTATGGAGCATACATAAACACACACATCCCTACACACACAAACACACACACACACACACACACACACACACACACACACACACACACACACACACACACACATACAAGATGTTGAAAACCAAACAGTGCAGACGTTGCCCGAAGGAGCGTTCAGCTGCAGCGCAGATGTGCTGAATAGAGTGGATGGAACTGGTACACAACATACACACGTGCACACATTCACATACACACCTTTGCTTGGCAGTGTGATGGAGGTTTTAGACAAGGTAAAGGTTCAGAGGGTGAGAGATAAGCATCACATACCCTCCTCAACCAGGTAATATATTAAGACGCTCTGATCAAATAGAGAATGAAAGAAACAAAGGAAATATTCCCACAAAAACAGCTGCAGGGTCAGGAAGAAAGAGTAAGAGGAAGTTGGAATGAAAGAGAAAAGGAATGAGGATAGTAGCGAATGGAACCAAGACTCCGACATGCGGTTCAGATTATGACTCGATGCCATGAACATCCTAATGGGAGAAGCCGTGCGTTGATCCAAAAAAAACTGGCAATGTGTGGCTGAAGGTATTTAAAGGGGCAAAAGCACTCTGCACCACTAGCAGCGGGGTACAATGGTGGGCAAACAGCCCACAGGTTCATTCAGTAAACAAAACAACATCACCACCATGTCTCAGCAAGAGAGGGGACATTTGTTTCCTACGGGGAAGCACCTCGCACAAACAACATTTACACGCTTAAACAAAACCTGTTTACTCCCCCGACGGCCATTCCTTCCCCCCATTGCGTTGCACAAGGTCATCATGCATCTAACTTTGAATAAACTGTTTGGAAAAGCCAGCTGTCATCTGCAAACAGTATACACAAAACAACATGAAATTATTCATTGTTTCAACGTCTAATCATGTGTAATCAAGTCACGTCAATTAGGCAACGGAAAGGTTGCTTTCATGGTTTTTGTAACATGAAAGAGAATAACGGCTTAGGCGCACCTCTTCCCGAACAAAGGCTCCATGTTTTGTTTCTGCGGTCTTAACGCACCGCCGATAAACAGGTAACAGAGATTAGGCACAAATTCTCATCTTGAAGCAATCAAAGCGAAATAGTCTCTGAATTTGTTCCTGATAGAGGCCAGGGTGTACATGGGGCCTGTTTCTGATCTGCAAGAAAACAAAACAAAAAATTTCCACTGAACTCAGAGCAGAGAGGAGGCACCAGCGTCCAGACGAGGACCACCAGCATCATGTGGGCAAACAGACAGGAAGTTACTATTAGTGTGTGTCAGAATAAAAGACATGCTCAGAAACCCACACTTTCAGTAATGCAATTATGACAAGGATACACAAGTATCATATTCCCATTCAACATACTTATCAACTTTTTTTCTCGTATTTTATCAAGATAAACTCAGTCCCAAGGTCATAATTTCATGGTTTCTGTTGGAGCGCTTCTTGGTATTTTTAAGTTTTTCTTGGCATAGGGAGATACAAATAACCTGTTCTTGTAAATATTAGGTCTAATCATGGACTTTACTCAATAACAAATCGTTCCATTGCAAGAAGAAGGCCAGTGTTACGGAGGACAGGAATGCCCAAATTTCCAGGGACACAGGTATGAAGCAGCACCCTTCAGCCTCAAGCTGCTCTGAACCCCCTGAGGGGCATTAGGCAGCCAGGCAGAGACAAAGACGCCACACACATTTGGATGGACCCCACTATCCCACAGATATAATCACCCCTGGAAGAGTCTCTGCTAGTCTGTTTCCCATTTCAAACCTCAATGAATCCCATCCTCATCCTTTAAAAGAGCAAAGGCACACACATACACACACACACCATGGCCTGGAGAGATGGTTACACTCTATGTCGACTCAGTGGAAAATTTCAGAACCACAGAAACAAAGGCATTTGGTAGATTTAGGGAATAAACCTCATATATATATATATATATATATATATATATATATACATGCATACATACATATATACGTATATATATGTCAAGTGATTGGTCCTTGAACAATCGTTCGAGATGTAGAGGTTTCATAAACTCTAACTGGCTGTGTTCGAACACCAGCTGGAGGCCCATTTAGGAAGGATGTGCATTTTTTATATCATTTTTGTCCACAATATCAGAGACCTATGTGTCAGTGTCCATCCCATTCTCACTCCCAACTCGTCAAACACTGACACTTGGTCAGTGCCCTTACACATCAAACTATAACGCTCTAAAAAAAAAACCTTCTGCGTCAGTTTTGGATGCCCAGGGACAACATTTAAGCTTGTTACATACAACATCTTAAAATTAACATCTGTTTTCACAGGAAATATACATTTTCCACTCATTAAATGCATGCTGTCTCCTTTTGAAATTAACTTAGAAGGTAGGGAAACAACTTTGTTTTAACATTTACTTCCTTATCACATGGTTAGGTTTAGAAAAAAACCCATCATGGTTCGATGACTTAAATAAGTACCTTCGTTACTAACATAATATAACGTCATGTGACATATGTCACTAGCATAGTATTCTGCATATTAACACACTAAAATGTTACTAAAATAACCTTTCATTTCACACGGGGCACAAACAGCAGTCTCCCAAGTGAAGGTCCTGAGTTTGTTTGACCAATCAATCTCCCATCCATTTTATGCAGACTTTCTAGCTCTTTATACTTCTCGGAGTGTCACAAAATGTCAGCACCTGAGGTGCCTAAAGGTTGTCCAGGTGACGTCGAGGGCTGCTGACCAAGCGTCCCTGTTGGAGTTGGGAGTGAGATCGATTGCAATGTCCTTTGCAAAGTTTAATTCGGATATAAGCTTCACACCTTGTGCCACATCTTTAAAAAAACTGAACTGATGATCTTGTATAAAACTAAGGACAACTAACTATTTCTCAGTTTGAATTTATAGTTCTAGAAGTGGGCTACTAAAATTTTAATTTCAGAGATGCAAAAAAAAAAAAATGGCCTCATTTATGTTTTTCTATATATGGAAAACCCCTAGAAGGTATTTTTGTGCACATCATAGACAAAAAACCCCACAAAAAACAAATGTAGAATATGGTGCTGTAATCTAACAGCCAATGTTGTTGTTTTCATGACAACAAAGTCTGACCCTCCTTTGCATTGATCTATTTAAAGACAGTCATTAATAGTAAGTCCTAAAGTCTCTGCTCTTTCCTTTTCCATTCTGTATGTTACAAAAAGGAAAACGTGTTTGTAAGTTGTAACATTCACTCATATGTGCTTGTTTCAAAAATGGTCTTGGCCAAAGCCTTGTGTTTCCAGTGTGGGTTCTGAGGATCAAAATGGAAACATATTGAAACCTTGGTACAGATCCAGCTCTCTTTTAGTTGTGTACATTCTTCATCGGCAGTGAGCACTGCTGAATCAGAAAGAGTTACATAACAAAAGTTGCGAAACCAAGAGGCTCAGGGCAACAAAATGCCCCTGGTCGTCTTCGTTGTCTGACGGCCTCGCTCCAAGTCCGAATGAAAACGCACAGATATTCTATTCCTTTCAGCTGTGAGAAAACATACCTCTGGAGCTCTCCATTTCAGAAAGCTTGAAGTACAATTATCTGCCTTAATATTCTGCTCCTTTCAGGGAGTTTGCAGTGTATAATCAAGGTCTGGAAAAGGCCTTGCACCGCCAGTTTGGCTTTGTGGAACCACAGCCAGAGTTGGACGGCAACCATTTCTTGTTGCCTTCCCATGGTAATGGTAGGAATGATCCAATCATTAATGTCCTCTGTATTCACAATTCAATTCAAAAGGGAAGAAAGCCAAAATGACCGCAGACTGTACTACCCCAAAATGAGACTGCATACAAGCATATTCTGCTTGCCTCTGATTAAAAATCAAACCACACAGTCAGGGCAGAAATGATTTTACCATACAGCACGATCACAATAACACTAAACATGTCTCAATTTTCATACTATCATCCACCATGGGAGTCTTTATTACATTCAGTGGAAAAATCAGAGAATGTGTATCGATAGATGAAATCCCTCCACTTCTGGTGGACCACCATGGGCCCTTGTTTCGAAGAAAAAACTGTACAATAGTTAATGGCAACAGACTTTTTTTCACACTGCTGTTTTTCTTTTAAAAAACACACACAGGTCCAAAATACAGACACATGCACAAACAGCATAAAGAGATATCAGTGCTCTTGGGATGGAAATGTTGGCTGGTCCACCAAAGTGATCCAAACTTAAATATCTCAACAACTACTGGATGGATTGCTGTGAAATTTGGTGCGGATGTTCATGTACCACTCAGGATGAACTACCACATTTTGGGAGGTCCTTCAAACTTTCTTATAGTGCAGGCGCATGTCTAGGGAGTGGCCTAGGGTGGCACAGGCCACCCCTGAAATCTAAGTGTCCACCATGGTGCCACCCCATTATGACCCAGTCAGTTTGAACTATTTGACCAGTAAACTACATTTTCATTTATAGGTACTATCCAGTCTTAAACCTGAGAAGCAGTAATCTGCCTGAGTAGTGTTTACACAATTGTTTAAGCTTTATTTTACATTTGTGCGTTGTCACTTCGTTGTGTTTTTTTGGTCTTAGTCTTAACTGTACTCTTTGTTTAGTGCTAATTAGCATGTGTTGTAATAATCCACCAAAAATAAAAGGATAAGAATGCTAAACATTAAGCTTGCTAAACATTAGCATGTTAGCAGTGTCACTGTTTTCTGACGTTAACATGTAGCTTAAGGCATCCCGGTGTCTGTGCACAGCCTCACAGTGCCGCTCACGTGCCTTCAGACTCTCTGCCTCTTGTGCAAAGCCTGTTAAATACTTTATAGTAAGCACAAATTGATAAAAATCTGCCTTGCAATGAATTGTAAAAACATTCACAGATTTTTCCTGCAGAATCTAATTTAAGTGAAATGTTTATCACAATGTGTTGAGTCTGGACTCGTTTTATGATTTTCTTATTTTATTCTTCTTTTGAGTGCATTTGAAGCAAAACCACTGATGTCACACGATGTTAAAAAAAACTACACATGGTGCAAATTTATCCTGGTTAAACTTTTTTTATACACCGCCCTCAGGGCAAGCATGACAAATAACACTGAGACTGCCTGTTACTATTCCATTGTATAATAAAGGACAAGTCTGCCGTATGTCATGCTCACTGGTCAGAAAACTTTCATAAAAACATTTAAATATGAAAAAAAAAAGTTCAAAGTGTGCAGCAGACCAAAACAAACACAGATTTGTATACAAATGGTTTTTCAGGTTTTTATTGGGAACATTCCCCATTGGCTCTTACATGTGAGAGGCCAAGTCTACAAAATATATCAGTTATCAGGGGATCAAAGATGTAAATAGGGTCAATGTAGAGTCTTTCCAATTAGGGAACAGAAAACATGTGTATCAGAGGCAGGTTGCCAACATGTAATCTGTACATAAAAAAAGCTCTTGAGACTACAAGAATAAATGCATGCAGGACTGCTGTGCTGAACACACTGTATTTCCTAAGAATAAAGTTGAAAAAATGCATGTCTTTCCACTCACAAATACAGACACGCTCAATTTTGTCCCTTTGAATATCATGGTCAGTAGCAGCTCGGGATCTCTGTGGAGTTCAGCAGGTAGGGCAAATACTCTTTTAGGGCCCGCCACTGAAATCTCCAGGGCTTTGGAGCGCGTCATTGGCCCAACGCTTCAAAACACTCCTCAAATCCTGGAGATCACCCTGAGAGGGAACATCTGTGGGCTGGGGCGGCCTGCAGATGAGAACAGACTCCACTGTATGTGTGTATCTGTGTGTGTGTGTGTGTGTGTGTGTGTGTGTGTGTGTGTGTGTGTGTGTGTGTAAAAGATTGTGGTTGTGTGTGGTTGAATGAATAGGTTGGTGGCAAGGTTATGATTTATGTCAAGCTGCATTTACGTTCATGTATGTGTAACATGCATATGTCCTTTTGCAGACACCTAATTACAAGTATTATAATGTATTAGTGGGAGTTGTTTTGTGTGTAAGTGTATGTGCCATCAAGTGGTACAGCTCTGATTCCCTAAAATCCCTCAGTCATCAGTCAGTGGGGAAAGTGAGGCTGTTCGCAGGGTCTATAATTCCGTAATTGGGATCATATGCGTGAACAGACCAAGAAAAGGAGTGTGTGTGTGTCTGTGTGTGTGTCCTTGACTATTTCTTAACGTCTTAGGCGCATCATCACCAGAGCCTGTTAATCCGTAAGGCGAGGCAAGTTTACAAGGCAATCAAAAGTGCTTAGCATACAGGCAATAAGAATAGATATGAAAATCTAAATTTGTAAAGATAAAATGCAACATCGACTTGGAGAAAACAGCATCAGCACCACAGAGGCAGCAAGATATGTCAGTGCACGTCACAGCCTTAGAGACAACCGACGCTACACTTACACTTTATTCTATTAATTTTTCATTTTTCATTAATATAATGTTTTTGTTTTTCCTTTAATGACTTCAAGCAAATATTAATTATGTATTATTCCGATGTCTTTACTTGTTGTTTACCTGTTTACTCTGTTTTACTTATAATGTTATTCACGTGATCTGTTGTTAATTTCACTCACTGTATGTTAATTGTAATTGTGCTTCGGCAAATGTCCTGCCAATAAAGCCCATTGAAATGAACTGAATTGAAAGAAAATCCAAGCATTAGTGCATTTCTCTCATAATCAGCTCTGATCACGGGTCTTCTTGGTCCCATTCGGGTACAGAATGGGACTCGACCCAAATGGCCATATTAAATTGTGGGCCCAAATCCATATGGGTCCCAGGTCAGGGTCTCAGGTCCTAGATTTCAAGTAGATCTGGCAGACCTCTTTTGTCTTGGCACTGTAATGCTTGCTCACTGCAATGTTTCCTCAGTAAAAAAAATATAACCTCTTCTTACAAACTATAATATAGATTTTTAGATATTAATGCTGCTGTACTTAAACATGGTACAAGGGTGCAGTCCTTACCTACAATTCAACCTTCAACTAAAAGCCAACATGCAGCAGCACACATTACACACACTAAATGTAGGCTACACACAATATAAATTTTAACATGCTGAAAATCACTGTCTGACCAAAGAAACAACAGCGGTGGTTGTTTCTTCTGAAATCCTGTTCTAAGTAGGAGTTGGAACTTAACCAAAATCAATTTCTAATCTTGGAAAAATAGCTTTAATAGCATAAACTTAACCAAACTTTAACTACTGAGGTGGCAGATGAGAAAACATCTGTACTTACACACTATAGAAGTGCCTCAGTGCACACTAGACTTATCAGGGAGCTGACAAACCTACACACTGCACACACTGTACATCACACTCTACATAATCACAGTACATCCAGATGACCCACAGAATCCCTGCATACCCTCTGTACCCCAAAAACCATGTGCACAAAACAAACACACACTGACACACTGTAGATCCACTGCACATACACACCACCCACACATGCTGCACTTACAGCCAAGACCAACTCTGACTGACAGCTTAAGCAGATTCAGCCTATCTGTTCCCATCAGGTGTGATGACTGGCGGACTGAGGGGTTAAATCCAAAACTCCACTCTAAACAGAGAAACGGGCGTATGTTTAAACAGGTCGTTTCCAACTAGCCAAGGAAAGCAGGACTTTGTGGCCACCTCAGCAAACAGCTCGATTAAAAGGATTTACCATTGATTTCTTGGTTAAAGTTACAGTGGAAATATTTGGACAAAAGGCCGCTATCAACATGAATTACCACTGACATGTTTGCACGTTTGAAAAAGGAAGGAGGAAAGAAAGAATGCTAAACTTGGTGAAACCTAAGAAAAACAAGAAAGAAAGAATGCAAGACAGGCACAAAGAAACAAAGAAAGACATAACGGAGATGAAAGTGGGGGTGCAGATTTTATGAGGGGGCCGTGAACGTCCCTGATGTGCGTTTCTCTGCGGGAAGCATGTTGGAGGCTAGGTACACTCTCGTATGTGGTTTTCCCAAGGCCAAGCAGATCCAGCTCAACCCACCTCGGTCTCATAGACACATAGAGTTACACACCATTTCTCAGAGGGAGGGAGAGCCAGGGTTTTCCTGTTCATGTGGAAAAAATGGAGGGAAGAGGGGAGGGAAGAATGAGTGGAGGTAACCCTAGCCACCGAGGTGGCCCTCTGGTAGGGCCCAAATCCTACTATTCTCTTTCCTGAATCTCTCAGCCTCTCTCACTTTCACGGACACATACGCACAAGCTAAACACGTGGGGTGAGGCGCCGTGCTTAGACGTCGGCGGGTGGGGTGGGGTGGGATCTGGACACTGCTGAAACCTCTCCCTGTTTTCGACCACAGTTACGTTACATGCCAGTGGGTGTCTGGTTAAGAAAATAAAGCAGTGCGTGGGCCCAGTCCAGGCTCGTATATAAAGCATATGTCTCCAAACATAGGAATCCAAATTCCAAAGGCAGGAATGTAGCAGAGCTCTTTAGTTCTTCTTCAGTATGGCGTGGAGCTCTTTCGATCCAAAATGTGATTATCTCCCTTACAAATTGTTTGAAAATAGCAAGAGTACGGGGCCTGATTTGCAGCGTTGCAGGGTATAGAGTTAACTGTCACTGTCGGACACAGGGGTATTTGTCTCTCTCTATATCTGGTATTCACTTTCTTTCCGCACGCTCCATCATTGTGTCCTGCTCTTTCCTCTTCACTCCATCTTCCCCTGTCTCTCTTTCTGTCCCTCTCTGGGGGACACTGTGCAGGCAGACCTCTACGTTACTCTTCTGGTCCCAAAGTGGGCCCCGCTGTGGAGGGATATGGATTCCATAAAGCACTCAGCTCTTTAAACGTCTTCCAATCCACATCCAGCACCTGGCTAAATATTATCCCAGCAATGCTTTGGTGACGTCCTCAGAAAACACCACGATGTCGCTTGATGACAAATTCTCTGTTGTGATGAACGACGCACTTCTCCGCACAGCACACACTGTACGCGGTTTACAAAGATAACAGTAGCTGATTTGCTACTTGAAATTCCTTTCAGTTTATCAGCAGAAGCTAGCTGGCTAATTTAGCTAACATTCGCTCCATGAGTTGGTTGAAAACTCTGCTTCCAGCTGACTTACATAAAAATGTGAACACTATGTGAGGAATTTTAAGTATGCTTTTGATGGATACATACATGATATCCCCCTAAAAACACTAAGACTAAAGCTGCATGTCCTAATTTTAATAAAGAGCCGCACAGAGGGGCTAATGTTAACCTACACTGTGATAGCATAGCACGGGCTTCAACTCAGTGGGGAAATAGGCTATTACACAATGGACGTGCCAGTCATTAACAGGGTTTTTTTGTTACCTGCAACCACGCCGAACAGAGGGGACAATATCCTGTGCCACAATATGCAACCAAGGGCTAAAACACTAACAAAATGCCTGTAGCTAGCTGAAAACATGAGGTGATCAGAAGGATTATTTTAGCGCCTTACAGCTACCAGAAAAAAAGAGTTATATGTACAAACTCAGAATTGACATTTTATGTTAGTGTCCATTCTGTCTACCATGCTTTTCTCTGAGAAATTATCCCACTGAATTGCCAGTTAAATAGTTTGATATTACAACTTTTTGAGGACTCTCCAAATGTGTTGCATCTTTTATAAACTTTTGTTGTCTTAAAGGCTCAGTTTTTAAGTTTGGTGCTTTATAAAAACATAGTACTGGGTTCTTTACTCTGCTGGTAATACGTGCCACCACACAGCAGCTTTTAGGTATTTTTCTATTGCTTTTTAGCAGGCGAAAGTGACAACGAGGCACCTTTACACAATACAAAGACAATGAAGGATGACAAATTGTTTGTCCCTCCCATGTGGGTGGTACTTAATTGCACTTTGTCTCTATTTGTCTAAAATCCAAGGTTTGACTGGCCTGACCTGCTTAGTTCATGAATGCATGTAAAAATTTGGATAGAGCATTGGAGTTTTGGCACCATTGTTTTTCTATTAGAGTTGCTCAGTAGTGCATGAAGTCTAAAAAGTTCAACTGCAGCGTATAAAACTACCCAGATGATTGGCACTACTTCAACACTGTGTGGCCCATAGAGAAGGCGCATTAGAGACTTCCGCTGACCAGGCCGACTACTTCCGGTTAATGTCTCTGCTAACTTGAACGGGAATGAAGTGATTCAATCGTTTGGCTCTTCAAGACTTTACAAAAGTAACCACAGCATATGGATAAAATTCAAATGGTAAATGAGTCATTTCACAGCAGTTGTGGCGCTTAAAAAAATGTGAATCATGTTTAGCTTATTGTCAACTGTGAGTTTATAAAATGCCTATTTTGGATAGACTGTAAAAAAATATTAAGGATTGATAACTGAGCTTAAAAACGACATTTTTGACTATAAAATGAGTCTGAGAAGATGAGTAGTTTAACCGATGGAGCCTGAACAATGGACATTATCTGAACAGCTCCAGGGCTCTGGTGGCTTCGTTGAAGTCAGGAACCCAAGACTGACATGAATCTCATAAACCACACAAAAAGACTGCATCTACAAAAGATCGCAAAGAAAGTTCATAAGCAGGGAGCGCCTGGTGGCTCAGTGGATAGAGCGGTGCCCCATGTACAGAGGCTGTGTCCTCGCTGCAGCGGCCGCGGGTCCAAATCCGACCTCGGCCCGTTGCTGCATGTCTCCCCCTCACTCTCTCCCCTTTTCATACTGTCCTGTCAATTAAAGGCAATAAAAGCCCAAAAATAATCTCTTACAAGAAAGTTCATAAGCAGGTCAGGAGGGCATTTTACCTCATGGTTACTCTAAGCAACAGTTCAGCTTCCTGTCAGCATAACAAGCTACTATTTGAGTGCTTTTGTGAACGCCTGTGTCTATACGACCTCTGACCTGCTTAACACGTTACCTCTGGTGCGAAGATGGATTACATTCGGATCATGCAGGATGTCAAAAACACCACGTTCCTTATTTTGATGGGTTTCAATGATGTAGCCAATATGGGACAGACACATTAAGTCTTCAATGAAAACACAAAATTTAATGAGGATCCCTGGCTACTGTGCATGGGAACCAAAGAGCAGCAACAGAAGCATGTGACACTTTGAGCCTCTGCAACCCTCGACTCCACATGGAATGACTTACATCCACTGTCTGACTGCCAGAATGCCTTGCATTTCGAAGTACAACCACAGCCGTGTTTTTATGATTTTACGATGAGAATGTCTAAAGCTGAGGCCATACTGCGCTGTTAAATAATGACTTCAGCCTTACTGAGGGGGCAGTACAGGCCAAGGGTTGGAAACGGACAAATAGAAAAAGAAAAATGCAACCAAAATAAGGGAGGGAATTTACTTTCTTTTTCATTTGCCTTGATTGTCAAAGAATCTATTAATTACTGCTTCACATGAATTAATAACATTTTACTGGCTTGCAAATAAAAGCCCTGTTAGCAGACCATGTTGCTGACATGTTACCTTACAGTCAATCCAAGTCTGACGAGAAATCTCACATGAAGTCAACAGATCTCTATCTAGATTCGATTTGATAAATAAGATTGTCCCTTTAGTTCAATCGCAAAACCAGGCTCAGAAGTCAAACATGCTCATTTTTAATAGGCTTTGGCGGCTCAGAACTACAACAGAAAGCTCTCGGGTTACCACAGCTGCACTCTGCACGGTTCACAATTTGGGAAACCGATTTGCAGGGATGGATCCAAGATTGAGACGTGATCCAGTGGACTTGATGCGACCTGGACTACCTCAGCCAGTGCACACTGACAGTGATGGAGAAGAAAAACAAAGGGCTGGAGGGAGGGAGAGGAATCGCAGAGGAAATGAATATCTTACAGTAACACATGGTGTGAAAGAAAGAAATGTCTCTCTTGCTGACCTCCTTGTGTTTTTCATTCCTCCCCTCTCTCTCCCCCTCCCCTCCCTCTTGCCCCTTCCTCCTCCACCCCTCACTTGCGCTCCATGCCGATTGAAATATGCAAGCATAATAGTCTGGGAAATAGGATCGAGAGGTTTATGAAAGAAAGTGCATTTGGGCTGGGCCTGCTGTGCCGTGTTAAGTCCATGTTGAAGTCCAGTGAAAGAGATTTATGCTGAGTCAAAACCATAAAGGTAAATTGGAATTATCACGTCGAAACCATAATACCATGGAGAGAAAATGATGCAGGGGAGAAGCTGAGTGAGTAGGAGATGTGGATGGAGTAGCATATTGAGAAGGATTATGCCAAAAACTGCTCAGGAATGACCTAATGGATATATGGTTTGCTGTGGTTTCTCTACATGTACAGAGTCCAGACCTCATCCAATTTAACTCTTTAACTTAGTGTGTTTCACGCCTGTATTAAACAATTTTGCCATTTTTTTTCTCTTGTAATATCCTCCCCCATAGCTGATCCCCGCAGAAAGCCAAAATCATTTCACAGCATTAAATGTCTTCTCCAGTTTCACCTCAAAAGGTGCTCCGGTAATATGGACAGTGGGAAGACTGTTGTTTCCCTCCTCTGCAGGAAAGCTTTGTTTGCCTTCACTCATCCAGACAAGGATAATAGAAGCCAATTATCTCGCGCCACTGATTTCATAATTACCTTTGGGGTCTGTGTGACAGATCTGTTCCCACCAAAGTTTGTCAAGAGAAACCAACGAGGATCCTCAATTAGATTAAACTGATAAACCTGGCAATAGACACTGCATGAAAGACAGTTTTTCCACCAGTGCAATGATTTGTTATTGGCACAATCATAAGGGATTCTCCACTGGAGATTTTTGGCTGAATGAGGTTTGCAACACCTCATGAAGGCAAAACAGTGCAGGCGTCAGTATGCCTCAACTGAAGCCCAAATCCACACAAACGCAGGTATTTTTTACATAAAAAATAGGGTTTTTCTCCTCCATTTTCAAAAAAAATCCTGTCAATACATACTGTTATAAACCTCTGTCCAAATAAAAATGTGAAAAAAAACAACTGAAGTGCTGTTGAGAACATTCCAAACCCACAGGCAGTGATAAAACTGTAACACTAAAGCCACACAAAGAAGAAGACATTGTCCAGAGGCCTGAGAAAAGCTGTAACAGTGTCAGACATTGCTTCTTGAACTTGTAATGCATTGCCATTGACATTTTTGTCTCTCTTTAGCATCTTTGAGTATTGTGAAAAGCACTCTATAAATAAATGTATTATTATTATTATTATTATTATTATGGAATGCAATAAAGACTTTGCCTTCTTAGTTCAGACTACGGAGCCTCTGTGTTATTATTTTACCTTCTTAAGTATGGGCACAACCAGAATTTTTGGCTGCACATTAGCCTAGGGAGTTTTATATGTGTCAAACTCCGACACTGACAGCAGAGGAACAGCAAAGCAGTGTGCCTGTAAATGACACCAGAGGGCAGTAAAGGCTCTCCGCATACTTTACATTACAATACTATTTTGGTATAAACATACACCTGGCAGTGTCTGACAGTTACAGTGAAAGAGTATTTACGTATGTATTTGTTTAAGTAAAAGGTGTGTGTATAGTGTATAAATATTTTTTATTTAATATTACTTGATTTTTATATTCAAATTTTTATATTTTATATTATCTTTTTTTATCTATTTGGTATTTTGCAATATTTCATCTGTTGTTTGTACTCAAATCACTTTTGCATTTTTCTCTGCTTTTGACTCTTGAGCAGCTGTAACATGTGAATTTCCCCAATGTGGGATTCCTTAAGTCTTATCTCATCTTAATGTAAAAACATGTAAAAAGTCCATTAGCAAGGTCAATACCAGCACTATTTGGGTCACATCCACCACTTCACAAAAAGAAGCCTCATTTGTGACGTCCATACCACCTCACATAGGAAATAAATGCACGTGCTCTGCTGTTACAATCCAAAGAAGTCCTTTTTTTCTGTTTTCGCTTTGGGCATATCCTCAGTATAGCTGTGACGGAGCCATCCTCATCATTAACTATACACCAATAACAAGTTGTACATGGTCAGCAGTACTTTACTTTTTTCCAATTTTGATAAAAAATTGAATTTTTATCCAAACTTCTGATTGTCAGTGGAATAATAAAAATCACAAAGTACAGTAGGAGTGACCGGGTGAGCTGCTGTAAGGTGCAAGACACACAGACAGACTGACCTGGCCCGACTTGGCCCCAGATGACGATTCACATATCCTACGCCCAGTTGACAGGTCAAACGCGTGTATCCCACTTCCTTTTCCTGCTGTGACCTCATCTGTCAGCCGTGGTGACCATCCACACTCCTCCCACCTCAGTCTCTGGCTGCCCTGAAATGGAAACATTAAGAAGGAAACACTGTTACCATCCCACTGTCCTTCCAACATGAAGCCGTCTCTGTCAGCTTATAGAAAGTCTAATTGTATTTAATCTTGAATGATTCCATATTACACACATATGCACACATATAAAGAGGATGTATATGAGTTCAACCTCTTTCAGGAGGCGGAAATAATGATGCATTTCCTTTGAGCTGCTGGTTGGTGTTACAGGCCTCTTTGGCCTTTAGAACACCAGTAGCAAGGGCGGGTCTACAGGTGGTGTGATGTGGTCAAAGAAACACCACAATCATTTTGGTTTTAATCCCGTCAAACACTTTATATAAGTGTCCAAAATGTGAAAATGGAAACATCAGATGCAGTTTTCCGTGCATGTTACTTGCTCCTATTTTTAGGTACTGTACCTTTTTTTAAAATGAGGTACACAACTCTATAAAGAGGTGCTAATGAATGACTCACATTCATGGATCTCTCCACTACGCCTGTCATTCTTTCCTTGCTGATTTAAGCATACACCTTGCACCACCAACCACAGTCATTCTCTTATTTTCGTGGTAGCACTAAATATTGGTGGTCTCGGTGGACTTTTTTTGTTTGTTGTTTGTAATGGTTGGAAAAGATCGCCGGGTTACACTTTGACAACCCCTTCATTGATATATTCATGTATTTATCACTCTGTCCAACAGCATTTCGCTCCCTCTTGCAGTGTTGAACTCGACTCACCGACCCAAGTCTGTGTCGAGTCTCAAGTCACCAGTGTCCAAGTCCAAAGAAGAGTCAAAGTCGAGTCAGAGTCAAGTCACCAGTACCTGAGTATGAGTCCCAAGTCCAAGTCATCCTTCAAAGAGCTGATATACAGATAAAAGTGGCTCTACATTAACCCTTTAAAACCTGGATCAGCATCACTTTTCTTGTGCTGCTTTCTTAGACCTTCCACATGTATTTAAACCTTTGAACTTTGTGCAATTTCTTTCAAAAACGTGAAGAGTAAGGCAATGAGCAATTTGATAAGAAATGTTACACAAATTACAAGAACTTTGCAGATACAGATTTTTTTTTTTTAAAAAAAAAGCTAGGGGAAATGTATTTATCAACATTATATATTTAAAATTATGTTTCAGAATTATTGTAATTTCTAAGCACGTTTTCCAGGTCTTGTTTGTTGCCTTGTTGTTGTTGGCTTGTTCTTTTATTTGCTTATTTCTGGCTAATTTCGGGAGTGTTTCTTCTCTTGTTGCGCATTGCCTTCTTCACATATTTTTGAAAAGAATCAAGCTGTACCTATTCAATGGGGAGATCGATTAAAATTACACTCTTGTGCTTTATACCACCTTTCAAATATATAAACATCATAAAAATAAAATAGTTAAAAGCCTAACACCCTTTAGGGACTTTAGGGGCCTTCCAGGATCTATTTTTGGATCACTGATGGTGTTAAAGGTGTGTGTTTTTTGGTCAGGTGTTGTTTCGTTTCAAGCAATCTTTGGCATGGCTATAAATGTGTATGATATAACTTCAAACCTTTGCCAACTAGTGGTAGCAACGTTATGATGTTAATCTAATGGTTTAAATACATTTTTGGAACATTAGACAACTGTTTGAGTTCAAGGGCTGAGAGAAAATGTCAGAAGTAAAGCGGTTAACACTATGCTGCTTAACAGAAATATAAAACCATAGTAACGAGCACACATTACACATGAAATTTTCACACCATCAGAATATAATAGAAATATCCTACCCCCTGATCTGACTGCCAGCTTCCTGTTTGTCCACTCCATTAAGCCCAATAACAACAAAGCACGTGGCTACCTAACATGCACGCGATTCTGCACATTAAGTAGCCACCTTCGTTATTGCTATCTGGGTTAAACCTCGTGTATTTATGATTACGGCACTGCAGAAGCTAACTTTGGCTAGCTAGCTAACGAAAGCATTTCACTTACTTTTTTGGGTGTAACTGTGGCAGATGTCTGTTGCAGTTTGACATCCCAGTCCTCTCCTTAATTGTGCGTTTGCAAAGGGAACATTTAGCGGTGCTCTGTCCCGAACTGATTTAAAATCGGAAGGTGAGCTGCAGGATTTGAAGTGCATCTTTCCATTGTTTTGACGGTGCATGGCCGGGGGGAGGGGGGAGGGAGGGGCGCGCGCGCGCGACATGAACTCGCGTGCAGGTGAAGGAGTAGCCTGCACACGCGCCCTGCCACTGCAAGAAATTACACTGTTAGACACTTCATATATCCCTGCTGAAAATGTTGACTCTATGGCTATGGTCTTAGAAAGAAAAGCCTTTTTAGTCATTTTTTTTAGTTAACACAAATAAACGTCAATCAGTGGCTTCCTCAATGGTAGAAAATACATGTAAAAACATATGAAAAAATCAAATTATGAATTAATTAAAATTAATTAAAAATATGTGAAATGTCCTTATATTGGAGTTAAAAAAATGGGTTAAAACAAATTGGTGGCACAGTCCTTTAAAGCAAATTAACTTTCAGGTGTGTATTTGGCTCCACAGTATATAATGTATGTATGTAACCATCATCCAGTATGTTGAATATGAAGATGCAGAGAAGTACGTCATGTGTCACAAGCATACACTGTGAATTAATCTTTATATACAGTGTATGGTTACAAGGAGCACAATGTTAGTGCTGTGGTGCGCGAGAGGTCAGGGGTCACTAAAGTGCGAGGGCACTGGCTGAGGGGAGCTGACACTGTGATTGACGGCACCTTGTTATAATTACGCACTTATATTCAAACCTGAATTTGTTCCGAACACATTTACCCCCTGGGTTATTATTTTATGTTCTTTTCCTCTCCTCACAGTTGTGCGCCAATCTCAGTAAGATCCTCCGCTGACATGTTTCTCCCAGAGCTGGTGTTATTGCTAGTACAGTTAGAGCTGGAAAACCAAACAAAGCATGACACAGCACTCCATCACCTGGCCTGATGATGTCATGATATCATAAATACCCTGCTACAACTACAGCCCCACCTTTCTCCCAACATGTGTCAAAGACTGGTGAGCCATGGGCAGGTGTGTGTGTGTATGTTAAAATCAGTGACATTTTTGGGAGGTTGAGTAGTGACAGGGCATGTTTTAAGACCCCCCTTCATGTTGTAAAGTTGAACCAGACCATGCAGCACCGGAGCTTGGTGTGAATGGGGGGTTGTGTCTCTGAACAGTCCGCTCTTTGAGCTTCCATTACCAGGTCCACCCTAGCAGATCGAGCATTCATGGTAAAGGTGTCGCCATCAGGATGGTTGCTGCTTCTGGCCTCAGGTGTTAAAGTTGATGAAGTGTTTCAACTGAATTCTTGTTGCAGCACATCCCATTACTACAAACTATATCAACATCAGTGAGATCATTTATGATTTTACCTTAACCTTGACGGTTTTGTAGGTGATGTAAAAAATATGTTACAGTTTAGAACTTCTTTTGTGTTTCCCATAAATTAAACTATTTGAATAACAAAATTTATACCAACTATGAGAAGCCTCAAGTTTGACATTTTAGCTGTCGCCAACATGTTTTTTGGTGCAAGAAATGATCATTATTTGATAAGAGACTTCCCACTTGACAAGTCGTTACAGTAGCAACTTGTCCGTTGCAGGGTAGCCTTCTTTATGATCTATTTTACTCTAAATGGAACCATTTACTAAACGAACATCATGCTGTATTGAAGACACTAGCGCTAGAGACCATTAACATATTAGTAAACTGTTCACTGAGGTAAAAAAAAAAATCAAGTTAGCTCATTTTCTCAGTGACTTCTATACAATGAGACTTTTTTTTTGCAATTAGTGGAGTCGCCCCCTGCTGGCCGTTAAAAAGAATGCAGGTATAAGGCAATTCCCCTCTGGCTTCACTTTTCGGATCCGGAGGCTAGTCCACTTCTTTTATACAGTCTGTGCTAATACCAGACAAACATACTGCTCAAAACAAAATGTCATCACTTTTATCTTGGCCGAGACCACGTCTTCATTTTTCTCACAGCATCATCGGTCTGAAATCATTCACACCTGCCAAGAAATTGATAAAACAGAGAAAGACAAAGGAGAGATAAAAGTTAAAAAAGAAAAGAAAAAAGAATGTTGGATGCTTCCTTACAGTTGGAGTAATGCTTTTGTCTTCCAAAGCACATCTCCAAGGGCATCCAGGTTTCATATGCTCAGCTCCACTGGCTTTTATGTCCACTACAAATGTCTCCATGGTGCGTGCTGCATAACTGAGTGCAAAAGAAACCAAATGCAGTATTCTGAAAACAGATTGTTTTCAGTAATTATGTTTCACTTTTCTTTGTTTCTTTGAAATATAATTTTGGTTTAACTGGTTACGGTTGAATGTCTGAATCAAAGAAGTGCTTTCATAGAATTAAAGAAGGGGAAATAGGGAATAATTACATGGACTCTCAACATATTAACAACAAAATGGGTTCATAGTTACTCAAAAATAAACCACAGTGTTCTCAGATGACAGCGGGCTGGAAAGACTAGTAAACCCGAAGAGAATCTCACTTGGTGACAGTCGGCTGCACCGCTGTTTACTGAAAACAACAGACCCTCCTGCTGACATGAGGCATGCTTCTGATCCAGGCAGTATAGACAGAAAAGATTTGATAGTTGCGTGTGGGACAGTTTGTGGCTGCATACATACATGTGTGTGGTTGTAACATGGCCACACAGATCAGAATCTGTCTGGCTTTTTAATTTCTCCCTGCATGAAACCATATGACTGTCCTTAAACTGGCTAACTGATGTGGATGCTGACAGTCGGAGGGCTAGACACTGACCTGCAGCAGGAGAGGCCCGGAAACCATCCGACAAAATGCTACACAGCTCTTGACAGCTTCCTCCGTCTTCCTCTCTCTATGTGTCCCTTTGGAGCAGGCCCGGTGGGTGTTTTGTCTGGGTCAGATTTACAGTAGATCTAAGCACCACTGAGCCCAACCTGGACAGCTAATTGGAAAAAGGTTTGTGCGTTATGAGGCCCACCGAGAGCGCTTTCAGCACCTCTGCAGTGAATGAGTAACAAAATCACACAGGGAGGCGCATAGGTGAAGCAGATGCACACATATGTAGGGAGTAATCCTCTACAATATCTACACATGCACGCAGACACAAACATCAAGATTTCAACGCTATAAAAATTAAGAAGAACTTTTGGCGCAGTGCTCACATTATTGAATGACATGAGCGAGGAAATGGAAAAGGCAAAAGTTGAACATTCAGCTACACATGTTTGGCATGAACACTGCCATTTGAGAATACAGTCCCATTATGCATCCTAAATATATGTATGCATATGTTGTAGTTGAAGGACATGCATGTCCTCTTGCACTTTCTCAGACGCACACAAAGTCAAGTCCTTTCCTGTGCTGACAACATCCTCTCTTGTGCTAATGGGGTGCTCAGAAACCCACAGTTAGCATAAATCAGAGAATCATACACCTGGAGGCAAGACTTGCACGACAGACATTAAAATTGCAGAGAAAATCCCTCCTGCTGTACTAGATGCGTGCGCACTACAATGGATTATTTTTATGGATTAGTGATGAGGCATGCTTTACGCTTAGTATTGGCCCTTCCAATGAATACAGCCCAAAACATGAAATCTCTCATCACCCAGAGGCCTTTGCATCACCGCCCAGCAGGTGAACAAGAGGTCTTGAACTTAGCAACAATACACAGACTTTGAAGGCTTCACAGTTGGGCAAACACACCACCAAAGACTCCAGCAATACTGGGATGGAGTAACACTACACCTGATGAAAATAATACCTTGAGTGACAATGTGAACATTTGTCTGGCCTCGTCCTTAATGACAAAAAAGTTAAAGAGCAGAAATGATAGACTTTTGCCTTCTGTAGCAGAGTTAAAAGGAGGAAAAGTTTTACTAGTTACACTTGCAGCGATGCTCTAGAAATGGCGAGGCCACTAAAAGCACCACTTTGGTCCAGACAAAAATATCTCAACAATCAGGCTATTGGATGTTTTGCCATAAGGTTTTGCCATTCATATTCCCCAGAATATGAATCCCCCTGTTTTTGGCGAGGGTTAGGGGACTTTTCTATTGGAGCACAAGCAGGTCAAAGTTTACATTTACACATTAAAATTTTCAGAAAAGTACCAGCCCTAATGCTAATGTGGGATCTAATAGCTGCAAAGTTGTTTTTTTTTGGTGCACTAAAAAAAATCCCAAGGGCATTTTTCATCCATACAACTTGCCTGATTTCTTCAAAGCCTTTTTTGATATCATTTAATGTGTTTAATTAATTTCGACATTTTCATTTTATTTGGAAAAAATTCTAAGATTGCATTAAACAGCTGAATGGGAATATCATTAATAATGCCCCATTAAGCATCTCCCACTCTGGGAACTTTTCATGAACCTCCAGCTGTCAGATTCCAGTCAGTCTTCTCCAGCATGACAGCTTGAGGTGTTTTATATGGAAAGTCATACTTAGACTGAAATGTCTAGCCTGTATAATAGGACATCCAGACCCCTTACAATCACATTGACTAGTGTGAAAGGTGCTTGAAGTGGGCGAATAATAAATGACTTGCTAAAGACATAAAGCCTTCGGGCTGGGGTCTAGATTTATGCTGTGATATTAGCTCGGATATCATGCTTTAAGAGTTAGATAGATGACCTGCTGGGGAGACATGCGTCATCAGAAGTACTTCGCTCTAATCAATATATGATGTGTGTTTTGTCACTCCAAAATTTTAATGTGACACACACACACAAGGTCGGTTCATGCTTGGCAGTGGTGAGCGGTGATATCCCGTCCAGTGCAGCTGGTGTGCAGCCTCGAGGCAGTCCTGTGCTCTGGGAGGGAAGCCTGGATTGATTTTAGTCCAGGGCAAACCAGGACTTTCACATTCCTGCTTTTCAATTGGAATTAACGTATTTGTTACTGCCTGGGAGAGTGATCTAAATATATGCTTACATATATGCATTCAGAGGAAACGGCCCTGGAATAATGAAGTCAAAGGTGAGATGCCGTTTGACCTCAGCACTAGCCAGTGTAATATTACATTACACTTTTTTTTCTTCCCTTCTCTCCCACTCATTCTCCTTGCTCCATCTTCAAGTGAGGCCGTTCCAAGCTGGAAAGTTCTGCTGCTGTTACATAAACTCCAGCTCGAACGGCTGCGGGGTCAGGAAAAAGGGGAAGAAAAGAAGGAGAAAAACAAGACAAAAGTTGAGCGTATTGTGGGAAAATGAGGCTCAAAGATAAAGAGGATCTGGAAGGGGTAAAACCTGTATCATCAGGAACGTCTAAAAACTCCTCTTCATCAGATCCTGGAGAAAAGAGGAAGAACAAAAGAGCAAGAGGAAATTGGAAGCAGAGTGAAGGAAGCTTAGCAGTTCCCATCCAAAAAGCCTGGAAGAAAGGGAAGGAGGAAAAACTAAAAACAAGGCATTAAATGGCTCGGCGTCTTCCAGGGCTCCAACTGAAGCGTTCGTGGAACAGGCCAGGTCACTTGTGAGACAGAAAAGAGACCCGGTGTTGGATCAACTTCAACCTGACATGTCTTCCTGCTGAGAAGATGTTTTCTTTGTTAACACGAATCCCTCGTGACAGTGGTGATCCAGGATTTTACTGAGCGGGTTCACTGGATGTGCTCCATGCTTTTATTTTAGAGCTTGGAGAAAAGTGTGTTTCACTTGTTTTGTTTCTCATTTCACCCTTCCTGCCAACACTCCTGATGACCCAAACATAACTTCAGGAGGCCTAAAAACTTCTCACTTTCTTTGGGATGTGTGGTCCATGCTAAATGGTTGAGCAATGCATGAGTTATTAGATTTATAGGAAGTGCTCAACAGTTTGTCTGGAAGTGGGTGATGATTCATATTCCAAATGGCTTGCAGATGCAGCAGCAGATTTCAGTGGGTACATAATGTGACTGAATACCCAATCAACTCATAATTACCCCTCAAAACCACATCCACGTTTATTTACTGGTGTTTATGCACATAGATCCCAAATGAACATCCCCTCAAACCGCCAAAATCTCACTTTCACCATGGACAACAGGATGTGTTTTAGCAGACAAGTGTAGAGCCTGTGAATTATGTAACAACTCTCCATGTTCATGTGAGCATCTTTTCAGGTGCGCTCCAGAGACACACTCATTAAATCAACCACCTCTTCCCACCGCTTCACTGCCTGGGAACATTATTCAGTCTGTCTGGGATTTTTACCATGAATGCACTCTTTTGCTGACTCACTGCATTCTCTTGTCAAAAAGTGCTGTCTGTCCTGCTGTCATCTTCACTCTTTCCACTGACCAGACACAAAACACACACTCCGGAAACCTGTGGAAATCCCGGGTGACTGCATCTTTTGTCTTACCTCACTCTAGAGACAACAGTTTTGCATCAGATGTGGGACATTCCCAAAAGGTTGCCTATCACACATCCTCTCTATGATTTAGAGAGTTGCTGGCTTTCCTTGAGCACATCAGCAAAACATTAACAAGACTACGAAAATGGAAGGAATGATCAAAACAATGGCAGAGAAAACAAAGTGGGAAAACTAGGAGAAGTGGTGGATGGAAATGGATCGAGTGGAGGTAGAAGAAAGGGATGCGGTATTCAATAAGCGCAGGTCAATACCAGGCTGTGCGCTGGGCTTTACTGTCACAGCGTGCCTTTCACCATTTGTTTCCCATAAAGGCCACATGGAAACGTTTAGCTGGCTTAAAGCAGATCGGCGCACGTTGTCTCAGGCCCGTAACATTTGCTACTTGTTTTCCAGGTCTGTCCTAATAAAGTTTTCCAAAAATATAAGCAGCTGCAATAAATAATATTAATGACTTTGACATAAATAAAACAAATAAAAATGATGCGAGACACCAAACTGTGTCTGAGATATGAGTGACAGGAAACGTCCCTCTCACAGAGTGCGTGTGTGTGTTTTAAAGAACGATGAGAGAGAGAAAGGAGAGGAGAGGGAAACAATAGATAAAAATAGCCTCTCCGAAGCAGTTCCTCATGGCTCGGAGAGAGTCTTAAGTGCCTCAACTACAACTTATTTTCTTTTTTCTTCCTTAGTGTGTTTTTACTCTGCAACAACATCTGCAGTCTCGCAAACGTAATCCCAGATGGACAGGTTATGAGGAGTGAAGTAATAACGGAGCGTTAGTTAGTTTGTGGTCTTCATACTTTGTTTATAGGGGTAAAACTGCAAAAAAATCAACACAAAACTCTCAATAGACATATTGGTGGACCTGTGAAGTGGTGAGAGACAGAGAAACGGGCTATTTGCGTGTTTAGACAAGGTCCTTCTAGTGTGTATTAACACCTATCTGTGAGTACAGTGGTTGTAATAAATTCACCCTCACTTTGGCCTCCATGTACAGTATGTGTGTATACGTGTGTTCGTCAAGTCAAATTCCTGCGAGCATATGGCAGAGTGATACAGGTTTTCACAAGTACACAAACCCAGCTGTCCGTCCATCCCCCAGGTACACGGCTCTAATTCTGCCAAGTCATTTACATCGAGCTTCTGCACAAAAACTATTTCCTGCCTGCTCTCAATCCAACATCCACATCACGGGCCTACAGGGTGCATAGATATGTGCACGTAATGTGCTAAGAGCTCGCCTAATGGCCCACCAGGCTTATTGCAAGCCGACAGCTGTCATCAGGGTGCTTCCACTTTCCACTCTTTCTCCTTTTAAATGAGCAGTACCCCAGACAGGAGTGGGCAGAGGCTTAAGACAGTAAATAATACGAAGAAATCCCATCTAATACATCTTCCCCAACATTATGAAGTACAAACTCTCCATGTTGTCATGGTTTCTCTTATCTCCAGCCAAATCAAAGCTTAGAGTCCATATATTGGCATCAGAAACTGCTCAACTACTACGATTTGTCTGCTCCTCCCATATTCATAATCTGAAAATGAACCTTTTATTTATGTTTTCTGGCAGCTCTAGCCTTCACTCCCACAAATAAGGGAATGTTTTTCTCCCACAATAACCCACTTAAGCCTTGCACTGAGAACGATGCTGCCTGCAGCTAAGGAATGTAATGTAAACAGCAACCTCTGGTGGCTATTTGGAGAATTTTACTTCAAGTGCCTGAATTCTAAAGCTGTAAAAGCAGAAATGCGTTCATGTAATAGCAGCTGTAAAATAGAAATGTGTGGCGCCCCGAAGGTTTCCAACGGCTAATAGCTGACAGATTTCTCCAAAAGGAAATCCATATCTGACAATCTCATCCTCTAAGTGCTTTCAGCAGACTCGTGAGTTTAGTACTAATGTTATTGTTCTGTTACACAATAAAACAAAAAAAGACAAAGAATAAGAAAAACATGGCTAATGTTCTCCTGGTATCCACAACAGACTTTTAACTCTAAAGACAGGCCGGGGATGACATGTGCATGTGTGTGTGTGTGTGTGTGTGGGAGTGTGTGAGTGTGTGAATGGCCACCTGTGTTTTCAGTTATTGACGAGGTGTGCAGTGGGTCTAAATGAAAAGTTCTGTTTGTTACTTTAGGGTGATGGAAAGCCATTCACAGGTGTGACAACCAGAACCAAGAACTGGTGAGTTTAGTAAGGCAGCCTTTCGTTTTCGGCACACACACACACACCCCCACACACAGATTGCTTCCATGTACCCTGAACAAACATAAGAGAGGCATTAGGTCTGTTATTGTTTGCCTTTGCAGAGCAACTGCGGTACCCCAGAGGAATAACGCTCCCACAGTACACTGAACCAAAACTGACAAGGTGGCACAGCAGACACAGTGTGTGTGTGTGTGTGTGTGTGTGTGTGTGTGTGTGTGTGTGTGTGTGTATGTTTAAAACGGTTCCAGGTTGCCCAACAAGCACCTCATGAAGTGTAAAGTCTCTCCACTGTCACAAACATGTGAGAAAAGCATCATATCAAATATGTCGCTTTTATTTGACACATCCATCGACATAAATTAACATGCCATATAATTGGCAGCAATATATAGTGATTTCTTTAAAAAAACAAACAAAAAGAAAACAAACAAGACAAACATAAAAACATTATGATGTAAGGTTTTCCAGCCTTCCTACAAAAAAAAGAAAACAGTGTATACATGGCCAAATGAAAAGACATCTTTCTTTAAAGCCACGCAACAGATATTTTAACATCAAATGAAGGAAAAAGTGACTTTCCATGGTGACAGATAAATGGTCAGAGGCATTCTCTTCTGTTCAACTGCAACAGATGTCATGTAGGCACAAACCTACAAAACTTTTCCCTTAAACTGGACCACAGATCAGTGCCAAGGAAATTTTTTTACAGATAAGCTCTTCAAGGTAGCAGGGTCATGTTATGATCTTTTGATAGTGTAAAGTGTTTTCTGGAAATCTCAATCGTCTCTTCTAATTCCTAGCACTTCTCTCCCAACAACACAGTTAGAAAGAGCGGGAGATGAAGATGCCAGAAACTGAAGAGTCTTTTTACCACATATGTTTGAGTTCATTCATCCGTTACGACTGTATGTAAAGGTGTTCCTCGATCGACTCAGTCGTCCCTAAATGAGACACAAGAAGTTAAAAGGAGACTCTTTTTTTTCATCACTCGTCTCCTGCTGGGAGATTTTCTTCAATCCTCTTGATAAACTTCATGCGGATTTCTGTCACATTGTCCCCTCTCAGGGTGTCCTGAGCAAATCTGACATCCACAGCCATCTGGACCTAAAACAGAAACAAAATCACTTTCATTTCGATGCAAAAAATGTTTTTCTCTTCATGAAACTACACCAGAAATCTATTAGATGATTACAATAAATTTACGTGAAGTGTTATTTTAATGTAAAGTAAGCAGAGGTGGGACCAAGCTATTGTTAAGCACATCACTGGTAAGTCGTAAGTCTTTGCACTCGGTTCCAATTCTAGTCCCAAGTCAAGACAGGTAAGCTCAGAGTAGAGTTCCAAGTCCTGAACATTGCATTTTGAGTCCCTAACAACTACTTTTGTGAAAAAAAAAAGACTTTTAAAAAATGGTATCCACTTCTTAAAACAAGTGCAGCTGAAAACAATCATTAAAACCTTGGATCTTCATAAAATATAAATGGTGAGTTACAAAACAATCCCCACCCCCCTGTTGTAAAGTTGGGCATTTTATTAAGGGCGTCTCTGGGAATTGCTGACAAATTCCTGATCCCAACTTGGTGCCCTTGGTGATCCCAACAACACATGGTGCTGCTTTGTCATCACTGTCTACTTATTATGTCTTAGGTATCCTCCTGCGTCAGCTGTTTATGCTCCAGGATAGTGCTACCGTGATGTAAACAAATGCACATGGTGAGATGACGCAGCACGTGCTTATGTTTAGGCAACAACAGCACATGGCAACCAATGCGGTACATCAAACACACATGCTGGCACGAATGGTTAGGTTTAGGCATAAGAGGCACATGGTAAGATGTAGAGAGAAACCCCATCACATTCAGACGGGAGGCGAACATCACAGTCCTGCATGAAAGTCAGCTGTTTGTGTGACCCATTCACCATCCCTTCCAACCGCCCACCCTATACGCGCATTTGCGCTCCTTATATGACGTCCTTACTGGCATTGTTTCAACCTGACAGCATCCTTCCACGTTTTATATGCACATGACCGGTTCTGTCTGGCTAAGTTCTCAAGTGACGCTGCCTGTGGATGTATTATGTGGACGCACCTGGTGCCGTCAGGTGATCCGCCAGCCTATAATAACACTGCGGCCTATTATCTGTGGCCGCATTCTTACTATGATCCATGTTGGCAGGCAAGGTGCCTTTTGACAATGTGCACTTACGCAAAAAGTATTGAAAAGGTGTCGGTTTTAGAGCCAGCCTCAAGTGGCCATTCAAAGAACTGCAGTATTTGGCACTTCAACATTGGCTTCATTTTTCAGCCTCGGGAGTTACCGCTTGTGTTGAAGTCCAAGCTGAGTTTCAAGTCCTTTTTGATTCTGTCAAGTCGTGTTTTAAGTCATCAAATTTGCGACTCGACTTTGACTTGCTTCCTCACCTCTGACAGTGAGTATGTTGATCTTACCATCTCCAGCGCTCCTCTGAGGACCCCACAAAGCAGGTTGGAGTAGATGAGTGTGCTGTGGTTATCCGGCAGCTCCACAAAGTCTACCAGCGGGTTGTTCTCAAGGATGAGGGAAAATTCATCTCCTGCCGGGCTCCAATTGGTCACACTGGGCGTGATTCCCAGGTACATCTTAAATGCAACCTAACATCAACCACATCGCAGTGACATGTGGATGAAAAAAGAAAACAGTGCAGGATTATTCAACTGAAATCAGTAATGAACAGTAATGTCTGATTTAACCGAAATGCCAGATTCTAATCGTAAACACACCTGTCTCATTACTGTTGTCTATTGCTTCTTCTCTTCCGCAGCACTTTGTCCCTGTGATGTGTCTGCATACTTTTTTTGCATGCACAAATCAAAGGTCGCTCAAGCTCGTGAAGTTGGAGTCAAACCAATGAAAATATTCACTGGCGCTGGCTGATTCTTTTTTTTTTAAGATGCGAAATGGTCTGACTTTGGAGCGCGGTCTTACCATGACAACAAGTATTTTTAGAACCACTGAAATATTATTAGTTAACAGCACCACAACTGAAGAGGTGTGATTCAGTCTTGCCCTCTGAAGAAACCGGCCGTGATCTGGGAAATCTGTTTTCCTGAACAAACAGCAGACCTCCCTCGTATACTATATATTTCATTGACAAATGACTGAGGTGGTTTCAGAGTCTAGTTTGAGGTCACATGATATCCTCAGGCAAGGCTATCAATGCACCTTCCAAACCGCTGTCCCACTGTGGTCCTCCATTTACAGACATGACCCTTCTCTTCATGACCAAGAGCCAGTTCCCTGAGCTAGTATGAGGTTACATTTGTGGAATGACTCCCAGAGCAGGCAGCAGCAACACCTTGAAAACAGCTGGAGTGTTGAACACACAGTCAGGCCTGAGAGCAGCCTCCCCTGTCTGCATGCATCATTCTGTCTGTCAGTCATAAGGGGACTCTGACTTTTGCAAAACAAATGGGGGCAAACACAGAGAGGAAGATTGAAGTACAATATGTCACAACTGTAACATGATCAGCCAGGTGATTCGGTAAGTAACAAGAGACACATTAATATGTCTACTCTAGTTGTTTAAGAGCGTAGTGAGTAAAGAGCACCTGGACAGTGAAGCAGAGACGGGGTATCACTGAATATGCATCACCTCTCTGACCAATGGGATTAAATTGCATTCCACATGTAAGTGAATCCACACCTTCTGTATATCAAGGTTACTAACACACAAACCGAAGAGGAAAGCCATCTTGGCCGTTAGTGTAAAAGGACGCAGACTGAAGGTTTTTCGGATCTATTCAGTAACAATCATCAGTTTTTCCTTCCATCAACTGTTAGGATGTTTCAAAAACATCACTCTCTGTAATTTTTCATTTTCTGTCAGCCCCTTCTCCCTCCCTCCATCTTTGGGAGAAGTCCACGGTCACGCTCTGATTGGTCTGGAAAAGTCCAATTACCTTAGCGATGACATCGGCCGTTTCTCGGAAATCCTGACACCTGCCGATGCTGGAGCGCGCCAGGAAGTCCTCGATCAGACGCACTCCGATGTTATAACCCCTATGAACAACAGAGAGACAGGGATAAAGTCATTCTTCCCGTTCACAGTAGGGGAAAAATTATAGTAACAAGATAGAGGGCAGTTCAAAACACTCCAAACATTTTTGAGTCATACACTTGGCAAATGATGATCATTATGATCAGACGGTCAAGTCATCTTATCCTGACTACAAATTCTAGAGCCAACTGATGCATCCCGATCCAAACATGGTCTGTCTCTGACCAGTTGGCTGCCAACTAGCAGAGTGGGCAGTGCAGAGTCACTGCCTTCTAAGGCCAGGTAAGACAAGCCTCATCTTGACTTGGCTTGTTGAGAGCTTAAGGTTGCTGGACAACCAGAAAAGCAAAGCACATCCAGTCCAAAGTCCTGTCAGCGTGACAGGATGATTTGAATTTTTGTGTTATTAACCCATCGATTTTTCTTAATCTTATTTGGTGGGAGAACAGTATCCTGCACAGCCTTCCAGAAAGTTTTTGCTCTCTTAAAAAAACACACATCAGTGTTCTCTTCTTCAAACACCCTGCATGTTCTAAGAAACTACAAGAGCAGAGGGGAACCTCTGACACAGAAGTGTGAAAATAAACCCTGATTATGTCATCTCTGTGTGTCTACGTATATTATGGATCGGGCGGCAGATTGTGTCAGAGCAGTGTGAAAGTGTGAGTCTTGGTGATGCTCAAGAGGCCGGAAAATTACTTTTCTTCTGCAAGTTAAGCAAGCAAAAGATTAACTTTAGCATGCTGAAACAAAGCAACTTGGATTATGTTCTCAATGTGTGCATTCACAGGGAATACCATCTGTCTAATGTAACTTTAGTATTGATATTGATATTGATATTGATATTGATATTGGTATGGTATGGTATGGTATGGTATGATATGGTATGGGTGTGTTGCTGGATATTTGAAGGTGGTATGGGTGATGTACAGTGTGATGTTGAAGCCTTGCTGTTAGACACTGTACCAATAACAAAGTCCTCCAGCGTAGTTATTAAAGTGAATTGTGCTGACACACACGAATAACTGCTATATGACTAGCTGAGCTAGTTTCACAATAAACCTTTATTTCTGATAATTATGTAATAAATTATTAAGGTGGGAGGAAAAATTACATTTGCAATGCAATTAATAAAACAAACAAACAATAAAATAAAATGAATTACTGATAAAAATTGTGTTCTGTTTTTTAACACAAGTCTTGCACACTTGCTTGGCATCTATGCTATTTGCAAACTCAAGTTGAGTGTGAACACAATTAATGACAATTAATGACAGTCGATGGGGATACTTACATCTTGTCCAGTTGTTTATTGACTTCCTCGTCATTCTCATAGTCTTTACAGAGCTGGGTGACCAGGGCCCCGTAAGTCAGAGTGAACAGCTCAGAGTTCTGTAACAGAGAAAACAGAGTTCTCCTAATATTTGTGCTGCAAAATTAAATGAATCACACTGGAATAAGGGCATCAAAGTGTGGTGAGTTTTGCAACAAGCATGCCTTCTCATTGTTTGATGCAGAAACCATCTGAGGCAGCCCTAAATTACCATAACCAAAAACATACATGTGCATCTATAAAAATGTTACCAGAGAGTTGCAAGCTTTTAGATAGATATCTTTATTGTCACAACAAAATTAAGATTGCAACTCCCACACAAGATGCAGTAAAAGACAGTTAGCTGGGAGTAAAACACTAATCAGAGAGGCAACAATCGGTAAGTGAGTAAAAATCTGATATGGCGACTGTCTTTGCTGCAGTAAATGATAAATAGATTTTTTAATATCATAACATCTAGTCATTCTCATATGATATGCTGAGCAAAACCGGGAGAGTTCAAGTATGATTATAAACAATAATATATATAAAACATATAGCCTGAATAGTGGCCATTAGCCCCTGGTGGTTTGGGGTTAAACAGCTAGGTCCACACTTTTACTGAAGCCCGTTGTACCAGCTCTCTCTTTACTCTTTTAAGACTTTAACTTCCCATCAAATAATCAATTCCTTTAACACGGTGAGATGCGTTCGAACATACAGAGCAGCTCTCAGCATCAGGAGGTCTACATTAATATGTCATACAATGGACAGCTCCTGGTGCTGAAATCTAGTCAAATGACATTGATTTAAAAAAAATAAAATATAAAAGAGCTGTTTAACCCTTTGAAACCTGAGTGAATTACCTGGATTTCATTCAAAACATAGGAAGAAGGCAATGTGCGACGACATAAAAAATAATCCAAAAATGTGCTAGAAATAGTAAAAACTACACAAAATTTACCTGAACATGGCCTCAAAAAAGTCTTATAATTTTAATTAGAATGACTTACATAATTTTAAATATGTAATTATGGTCATTTTAAATATATTTTAACCTCACTTTTTAAGAACAAAATTTCCAACTTTCGTGCATTTTGTAGAATATTTCATATCAAACTGCTTACTGTCTTTTCCCCCATGTACAAGAAAAGTGATGTTGCTTGAGGTTTCAAAGGGTCAGTTATGAATAAATACAGTTTATATCAACTTTTGTCAACGTAATGTAAGTTATTTTAGTATTTACACATATGGCTTGTGTCTTCGCTGCATTTATAAAACTGCTGCAACTAATAAAAACTAACCCACAATTAAACATGATAACAGACCTACAGCGGAATATATGCATGTTTGTTATAATCGTATTTCACTTGGAAAGATATATTCAAAGTGAACAGGCTAGGAGGGGAACATGTACAACTACGCAGGCTAACTGTGCTAAAACGAGCTACAGCCTGTGAAACCTTTTCATATCAAACAATGAATGAAATACTTGTTCAGCAAGTACAAATACGTTTCGCGAATCCAGCCACACAGGTCAAAGAAAGCTCTACGACTGCCAAGTTTTTAACTTATCTCACAGAAAAATAAATTAGCCAGTTTTTATGTTAGCAATTCGGCAACGGTTAGCATTTTGCTAGCGACGCTAGCTAGATTTGCCCGATATTAATCCTGCGGGATTTGCCTACCATCTTCTTGCTGTCTGTTGTTCGGTTGGATTGCCTGGACATTGTGGACAGTATTACAGGCTGACACAGGTGGTGACTCGATATTAATCCTTTATTTATTTGATTCTGGCTAAGCAGATATTTCCGTAATCACCAGTTCACTCACGCACTTCCAGTAAAGTCAAGATATCTGGATTAATACATACTTCCGGTCTCCCTTTGGAGTAAAATAACTATTAGGAAGAAATATCGAGTATTACAAAGTACATATATGAAATAAAACAACGTATTTGAGAAGAAAATTCAAATAATGAAATAAAAACTAAAGATATCGGCCGTCCTTGCATACAGAGTTCAATAATAAGGAAAGAAACACAATAAATGCTTTATTATGAAAACACAGTCATTTCTTTTCCGGTATTGATGTGTAACTTTAGTAGCTTGATCTTCAGTCAGCTGTCTCACTAACGTTTCCTCGGTTATTTTTCTCTTTGCAGGTTGTTTTATCGCCGTCCTGCGTCCTGGAGGGGAACAGACGCACACAGTGAAACCGGCTTCTCAAAAACTTCAACAATTGACCACAGGATGGCAGTATACTGAATATATTGACAGCAGAATAAGCAAAAAAAAAAAGAAGTCATTTCTTTATAAACCAGAAATGCACCATTATACATACCAAAAACATATAGACTAATGCAGTAACTATTTACACTTTTGCAGCTGTATTTTAATGAAAATGTATCATTTAGCATGTGCGCGCGCATCAGTGTGTGTGGCCCGTGTGTGTGTGTGTGTGAGAGAGAGCGAGAGAGAGAGAGCGAGAGCTGAAGGAGTCAGTACCATGCAGAGATAGGTTACAGATGCGCTTTAAAGTCGATCTTACATTTGGCTGTATTTTGAGGCTTGACAATCACATGGTGTTTTCCTCCACGTTACGTCTCGATTAGTATTAGTAATTGTACCTCGAATAACCCGCATGCTGGTTGGCTGAGAGGCAGTCATCCCATCTTGGTGAAACAAACTCGCCCTGCTCTACATCGAAGAAGAGGAGGAGGAGGAGGAGGAGGAGGAACTGACGGATCGCATCGGCTCTGCACACCCTGCTTTAATTTTGTCAAAGAAGAGGCTATTTGACTAAAGCCGGGCCACGGACTGCAGGGGCTGTGGAGGAGGTGGACTAGTGCAATGATGACGGGCAAATCTGTGAAAGACGTTGACAGATACCAGACTGTCCTCAACTCTTTATTGGCGCTGGAGGAGAATAAATACTGCGCTGACTGCGAATCAAAAGGTAGGTGATTACATATGTCTTGTTTGCCCATGCTTTCTAATGGACAGAGCGTGAATCGACCCCTCTTGCTCGTTTACTACGCTAGAAAATGCGGCGTTGCATTCATCAGCCCTCGACCAATTACGTTGTACTATGGTGCAAGACACGGGGCCACATCCTCACAAGGCTGGAGCATGGCATGCTGCCACATCATGCCACCAAGTCATATGGTATATGTAATAACCAGGTACAATAGATACAGATTTCATGAAGAATTCATCCAAAAAGATGTTTTCTGATAATAAGAATTGGACAACTATATTGCAGGGTGAGCAGCTGGGACCACTGTGAGACACCTGAGGCTTCCTGTATGAAAACCACAGCAGACATGCACACTGACTTTGAGTCACCCTGAACAGACTGTTCCTGCAGTCTGTGGGCATATGGGGCAACTCTCAACAAAACATTATCACATTGAGATCACTCATTAAAAAGAAAAAAAAAGTGTTCAACTCAAGGAGGACAAAATACTCACATTTCATTTATTTATTTGGCTCACATCACTGCCAGCTAGCAGGAAACATTCCCACAACATTGGCTAACATTACCTACAAGATGTAATAATGTTTTAAAGAAAACATTTTAATATAATGTGCAAAGAACATTTTAAGGATGCTTATCGTTTGAAATAATGTTCCTTTAAGGTTAAATGATAACTAAGACGTACTGCAACGCTCTGAGGATGTTTTGGTGATGTTGAGAGGTGACAAATCACAGAATGTTCTTTTATAAAGTGTTCCCACAATGTTTCATGAGAACATAGGAAGAACATGTTCAAAGCAACATACAGAACATATTATTGATGACTGAGATTACAGACCTTTTTGTCAATGAAAATGTAATGTAATGTGATATGCTAACTATAAAAAAAACAACATTTTAACATGTTAACTTTAAGAGGGACATTCTGGGAACTTTAAGACAACTTGCTGTTACCAAAACTTTGCATTGGTTGCATTGTACCATTCTCAGAACATTTTTAGAACCAAAAAATGCTAGCTAGGACTAAACTACAGCCAAATAAATGAGTTTAATGTGAGTATTTTGTCTTCCTTGACTTGAAGACTTGAGATGTGCTTTCTTTTCAATTTTTGGGAAAAAGCTCACTGGATCTGGGGTTTAGCACTCCACTGAGAATTGTTGAAGCACAACTGCTTTTTCCAAGTACAGTATTCTCACATTTTAATGGAATTATACAGAGACATTGCAAGTCTGTCAATAATTACTTATGGTGTAATTGTTACAATGAATTAAGTAACTGGTTGTAGTGACGTCTCACTGATCCTCATGTTATAGCCAGACACTCAATTGGGTGTTTGTGCATGTTCATGTTTGTAGCCACAATGAGGCCTTGAACTATGCCATCAGCTATTTGCTCAACCTGTTTTGCCATGCTGGTAGGTAAACACTGCTGTTTTGGTCACAAATACACTGAGTTGGAGATAGAGTCAACAAACCAATTCTCCAGCATTTTGTCTTCGTTTTGTGTCTGTCAAAGACTCTATTTTGTCTGTGCTGTAAGATGTACACATACATACATGTGCTACCATGGGCGGATTACGAGACAATGGGCCCCTGGGCACAAAAGGCTGATGGAGGAGGCCCCACCACACTTGTAAGATATAAGAGCAAGACAGACTTTTGAGCTGTTTAGCTTCCGTTTTGTGTCTCTTTGTAGCCATTTTTTGCTTCTTTGTGGTCATTTTGAGTCTCTTTCTGGTCAGTATGTGTCTCTTCAAGTGACCTTGTGCTTGTCAAGGGAGGTGGAGCTGACACTTTGGGCCCCTGGGCCTGTCCCCGGTAAACTTAAGTAATACATCCCTGTGTGCCACTATAGGTCCATAGAGTTTAAGTTTCATATACAGAAAATCAGCATTTTGCTCCTAGGGACAACTCTTCTGTGTTAATTCACAGGAATTATAGGCTACTTATGGTAACGTTTTTACATCTTTTTTTGACAAAATGGCTTGTTTCTTGCAAGTTATGTCATGTTTTCAAAAATATGCAGTGCTGATAACCTGTTTTAGTATTAGCCCATTTGATACCTATGTGCTAGATTCCAAACTGGTTCTGATGTAACTCAGTGTCACTGGTGCTGCTGAGATTGATGAGATTGGCCTCTCCACATACTGTGCCCGCAAACTGATTCAACAGGGAAGCTGCATGTCACGTTTGCACTTCCACATGGCTGCCACTGCTCCCACCTCACTCATAAATTCTCAAGTGAGGGCCCTGAATGTGCTTGAATCCCTGCAGTCTGTCGCGGAGGGGACGCCCTCAGGATTCCTCATGAAAACTTTATGAATGATAAGAGTAAGCAGCTTCCCATATTTTACTGGGATTAAGATGTATTCTGTGGTGTTGCTTTCAGGCTCAGATCCATATTTGCATCCTTAACAGACAGATAGAGACAAACAGACAAATGGACAAGCAAACAACAGCAGAGAAACCTGATGTGTACAAAGCACACTCAGTCAAAAATCAATAAGTTATCTTTACTTTGGCTTCGTGCACAGAAACATTTCTGATGTAGACAGGAACACTGGTGCAGGCAGTTTTTTTTGTTTTTTTTACCTCCAGTAAGTGAGCTAAACCCCGAGTGCTTGTTCTGTGTCTCCTTTTAATTTCTCTATGTGTCTGCCTGTGTCGCTGTTCATTCTCAATACTAAGTCTTTGTATCTCTTTCACAAAGCTGCCAAATTCAGGTAAAAATGACCTGGATTGCTGGCATCACTGATATTTCATCAGAAGCACTAAGCAGGTCAGCTGGCTGCAGAAAAAAAACATACTTGTACAGAGAGAGATTTTTCATTGGATGTGAAAATCTATGTAACCTAATATAACAAATACAGCGCCATAGCCTATGGTTAAAGTCAACTAAAAGGTTAAATGGATAACTTTTAGAATTTTAAACCTTTTAAACCATGGACACAAACAGTATAGATATGGAGAGAGAAAAAGAGTCTCAAACTCTGGTCAAACTGTAAAACTAGGCCTTGCTAATCAAATATAAACCAAGAGTCTTCTATTTCTTGCCTAAAATGTGTTTAGAAACATATTTTAGTTCACTGTTTGGCTGTAATATGAGAGTTTGTGAACATGAAGCATGTGCCTTACTGTTTCCAGTATTATAGAAATTGTGGCTGAAAAAATAGATCAAATTGTAAAACAAGCAGCGCTGATCAAGTATGAACAAAAAAATCCTGTTTTTGCATTTTCTATATCTCACCTAAAATATTGTCTGAAACCCATTTTAGCTTACTGTTTAACTGTAAGCTGAGAATGGTTGCTGCTGTATTGCTTCCTGTGGAAAAACAGCCAAGCTTGTATTACGCCACCCACCAGGGGGAATATTTATTGGTCTGGTGAGGTGCACTGCATTCTGGTCATTGTAGGTTTTCTACCTCTTAAGGAAAAGGCAAATGACACAACTCTGTTTCTCTGTTGTCTCTGGTTATGTTGCATCTTTCCACTGCATCAACAGCTCAGTTTTATTAAAATACCCCCTGTCAAGCAGGGAAATAACTCTTTAAGATTAAGCTACAGA
Source organism: Plectropomus leopardus (assembly GCF_026936395.1). Taxonomy (NCBI): domain Eukaryota; kingdom Metazoa; phylum Chordata; class Actinopteri; order Perciformes; family Serranidae; genus Plectropomus; species Plectropomus leopardus. The sequence goes on along the minus strand of NC_142192.1, from coordinate 16,599,526 downwards.
ACAATGTGAAATCTATTTTCCACAATGTGTAGTTAGTCAAAAAGTTAATCAGTTTTAAATGCAAATATCATCTGCCTGATCTTTAATATGTTCTGTGATAGTTTCTTTTTCCTCCATTTTTTTGTTTGTTTCGTTTTCTTGCTTAATTTTCCTGTTAAAATACAAAAATCCAACTTCTGCATTTGAGGTGAAACGAAGTTTCATCAAACCTTGCACAGTGCAAACACAACGGCAAGATGTATGAAGTGCTTTGTTGAGATGACACGTGATGTCAAGGTCTGAGTTGGATTCAAATTGGAGACGTCAGCAGGATAATGTGAATGCTTCTTTTCACAAAACAAGTTTTGTTTCAGTGCCTATGGCCTTTGGATGGTCTTTTTAATAAGATATAAATAGGACTGCAGAAGTGTTAGACTTCAGGCAAATGCACTTGTGACTGTTCAGAAGTCAATTTAAAAAAGCAAACTGTGATCAGGCTCTTGCAGCCTTTCTAAAGACGTGATTGTTCCAAGACAGCTGACAGAAAAGCAGAGGAAAATAAATTATATTTGTGAAGCTTTTCTGGAACAAATCTGGGACATGTGGCTAATCATTTAGGTTTTATTGTTGTCTTTGATTCTATCAAATCTCTTTTTTCTTTTTCTCACACACTCAAACACGTGGTCATCAAGCATGCCTGTGCATTGCTTTTTTGTTTGACTGGTGTGCCTTCACGGTGCAACAGACTGGTCTAATTAGACTGCAGATGGGATTAGGGGTTAGGGGAGAAAATAGCAACCATACACTCAAAAGACACTGTAGCTCAAGCTTTTATCCTAAAGTGACAATTCCTCTGATTGTTTATGACCTTTTGCTCGAATCTAAAGCATGTTTTCTGTCAAGTATGTATTGCATTTATTATTTAACCATGTAACAACATACAGCTCCATACCGATGAAAAGGTCACACATCACTCACTCATGTAACTGTGCAAATAAGCCCACACTGTTAGCTGGAGAGAGGTGTTTGACCTCGTTCCTAATTAGCACTTTTTCTAGAATCTGTTTCTCTGCATTAGATTCCAAACGCACACTCTCACAGGATCACACACGTGCGCACACATGCGCATACCTTTAAAGCCTTTGTCCTCTCCCCTTCCCTCTCTCAAGTCAGGCTTTAGGCCATATGGCTTGTGATGGGGTTTGGCCTAATCTTGTTTGCTTTGACATAGATTACTGTGCATTTATCACCTTCCTCCCTCTGGGTGATTGAAGAGGAAGTGGCGAGATGTGTGGAGCCAAGCGAGTGCTCACACCAGCACATGGAAACACACAAAAACGCATTAACAATTCTATTAGGTCATCACAATCAGAGCTGTATCTCTGCTGTTTGACTGCAGTTTGCAGCCTGTGCCGCCCAACTTCCTGTTTCTCCTGTCTGTACCACATGACATGCTGTTGTATTTGTTTATCACTTGGTTACAATGTGACACTTCTATTGTAAATCCCCAGCACTGCCAGGAAGTAATGAAGAGATGGTGGAGAGAGGGTGAGGCAGGTGGATAATGTGGTCGATGCTTCTACCTCTGGCCTCAGTCTCAAGGGGCTGCGTACACGCGCATGTGTGCACGTGTGTTTGCATAAAAGCCTCCCTACTTTATTGTCTCTATTGTACCTGTGTTTACATGCACACCGGGCCCCTGTTGCCGTGGAGATATCACCTGGTGATATCATGCCATCCTCCACCACCACCACCTATTTCTCCCCTCCTCTCAAACCCTTTAATCTTATCCAGTCAAAAGCCAGCAGGGATTTCCCTTGAAACAAGGAGGTGATTGGCTGTGTGTGTCCCCTGGCTGGAGTTCACAGTCTCACAGTACCAATGAGAGGATGGCACAGTGGTAGAGTCTATAGCATAATGCTGTGAATATACGTAACCTGTTAACCCTTGGAAACCTTGATTGGCATTAGTTTTCTTGTGCTGATTTTAGATGCCTTTCGTAAGCATTTAAACCTTTGAAACATTGAGTACATTGGTTTGATGGCGTAAAAGGTAATCAGCAACTTTGCATGAAATGTCAAGCCTTGTACAGCTGTTTGTAACAGAAAAATGTGTGAAATGGTAAAAAAAAACAATACTGTAAAGAAACTTTTGTATTTTACTCTCAAAAAAATAAACAACACAACAATGCACGCTCAATACAGGAATACACTAACATTACAGAAATAATAGACATGACTACAGAGAGTACAAACAATATCAGTAATAAGATGAAATGATGCGTAAAATCAAGTCTAAAGATGTGTGTTTTGAGAAGAATCTAAAGCTCAAAGTGATGACATGTCTTGCTCATCTTTTGGTGTATAACCCATTCAACTTCAGTGACTCACCTGCAAGATCACAGTCGTGATACTAACGCAGATGGTGGGAGTGTATTAGTAAATTATCAATAGGGGTCCATCTGCTTAGCTCAGACTGGGACTAGGTCACTGGGAGGCCTAAGGGTTTCTGGATGGGTTTAGACGCTGAGGGGCAGAAGAATGGGACAAGCGTGTTTATATACACGAGTGTGTGTTTGTGTGGTGGTGTAGGAGGGTGTAGGATCCAGTGATGACTGAGGCTCTGTGGGATTAACTGGATGCGTGCAGAGAGCACCGTTTATCCTTGTGGGATATAGGCTAATGAGCCATATCCACCTGCTTGTGTATGTGTGTGTGTGTGTGTGTGAGAGAGAGAAATTCAGTTGGTGTATGAACACATATATTTGTGTGTAACACGTACACTTATGCGTGTCACCAAAGGTGTGTGTCAGAAAAACATGCTTGGGATGTAAGACGCTATTATTATGTGTGCTAATGTCTAGTTCTGTTATTTTGTTTACTTTGTTTGACATTATGAGAAGGACAGCATCACATACAACTACGAAAATGTCAAGGATGACACGGTAAATTCCAAGACTTGAGATGCTTTTCCACTGCCAAAAAAAAATGCTAACACCCGCTAACATCTAGCTTTTTGATGTAATGGGAAAGATTAAATTCGACATTCACACCCACGTCCAGTGACTCTGCAGTAGTCACAGGTATTTATCGCCTCCAGCTCTGATCGGCATCGATGGAAATACAACACCCAGGTGAACATGCTAATTTTAGCTCCTTAATAGGCGAGATACAATGATGGGCCACGACTACTTACTGGTAGCTCCAACTAAACAGTGCTTAAACATTGATCTAAATGTAGTTGGCATTTAATATGAAAGAGAGACTTGTCTGTGGTGTCAAAAGAAAAAAAAACCCACACACACAGATAGGTACATTCATCAGCTGCAGAGCCGTGTACACAGCTCTGCTATACTTGGAATGGAAAAGAAGTATATAGCCAATTTTAGCAGGTTTACTTGTGTTTAAAAAAAAGCTTGTGTATGTGCTAATTTTGTTGGAAAAGGGATATTATTTTCTTTGTTGTCCTAGCTAGTAATAATGCCAGAGTCCAGGTTACCAGATAGCCTCTTACAATCAACAAACCAATATCAAATTGCTGGAACCACAAAACCTAAATTAACAGGTACCTATGTTTATGTTATGCCGGACATGATTGAATTGCTTCTTTTAAAAAAAGGCATTTCCAGATCAAGTAGTAAAAGCAACTCATCAACAAGAAAACCGGCCAAAAATCTTAACTTCCTGTATCAGTCAAATGTGCTTTTACAGCCAAAAACCTTTTGTTGTTCACTCTCCTCAGGGTCTTTAATGCTATACTCTCTCAACCCAGATTACTGTCCAACAAACTAACAGAGGTCTAAGCAGAAATAAATCTCAGTAACAGAACAGTCTACTCTAAATAATCTTGGGGAACAATGTAGTAAATGTGTGTTAATTCATGATAGTGGTTTGTAATATTCTATTTACATATTTAAGATGATTAATATCCTTATAGGTTTGATAAATAAGAGAAATTCTTCCCAGTTTAGGGTTACCTTCCAGGCAGCCACTGATCTCCATTTATTTCTGTATGGTATGAAAATCTGTTGGCAGGCTCTAGTTGTATAATTATTCAGTGTGAACATTAAAGGAGCATAGCGTAAGATTTAGTGGCATCTAGCCGTGAGGATGGCTGATTGAAACTAGCTCCCCACCAGGCCTGAACTCCCAGTTGGGATTCCTCTTCATTGTTCAGGAGGTTTTAAACAGGAGCTGAAATATCCACAGTAGTCTTTTCCTCTCCAAATCAAACTGACCAGGTGATTAAAATCGGTAAAAACTCTGAATCAATCTGTTTCACATTAAAAAACAGTGTTTTTCCAATGTTGTTCGTCCTGTTGTGCAGGGGCTGGTAGCTACAGTGGCCAGAAAAGAATTGTGGAAAATCCCATTGACCCTATTTAAAACCAGTGTTTGTTTTTTCCATTCTGGGCTATTGTAGAAACATGTCATTAGTGATGGTAGTGAAGATCTCCATGGACCCGCTTTCTATGTAAATGCCTCATTCTACAGTAACGAAATACAACAATTCCTATTTTCAGGTGATTATACAGTAAAGACAACATATGCATACGCATTATAATAATAATAATTATTATTATTCAATTTTTGCCAATATATCCTCCAAAATCCTACACACTGGACCTTTAAGTCTGTATTATTTGTTTTTTTAAACAAAATTGCATTTTCATAACAAGTTGTTGAAGTTCATTTTTTTCATTTCCAATTTCACAGTCTTGTGAACCCCAGCTTTGCACAAAACTTCCATGAGATTACATGTTGCATGTTTTAAGTGATCGTTTTAGCCAGACCCGCGATCCTTCCCTAACCCTAACCAAGTGCTGTTTGTGCCTAAACCTAGCCACAGCAGTGTCAAACCATAAAACAGCAAGACAAGAATATATATATATATATAATATATATAATATATATATATAATATATATATAGCCAAGAGTTTGCTAATTCCATACTATATGGGAATGAATGGAAATCAATGGCAACATTGAAAGTCAATAAAATGCATACAAAATCTGAAACTATATAGCATGTAATTAAAAAAAACTATAAAAATGTCAATTTAAATGGAAATTACTAACCAAAAACTTGCAATTACACTGATTGTGCCTTTGAATTTTACATTTTGTTTATCGAAAGGACTAATGGTTAGAAATGTACTGGAGGGAGAAACATTGAAGGTTACAAAATGAATGTAGCCGTTAAATGTCCTCACAAGTGTTGTAATACATATGAATGTGTGTGGGTGAGTGACAGAGAGGTTCATTATAGATCTCTGTTTGCGCTCGCTGGCTGCTCGTCATACCCCCTGTACATCCCAGCAGGCCATCAAACAGCTATAGTCCGCCATTTAATGACGATAAAAAATCCCCTCTTGTTTGCCTCTGTTTTTGGCTCTCGCCCCGGCTCTGCCTTCTTCTCCCCTGATGTGCTTCAAGCTGCATGTTTGACAACCACAACCACACTCATTTATTTTGCCAGGGTGATTCATCAATCTCATATGCAAACATTTTACTCAAGGGTAGTTTGCCCTATAAAAACTGTGGATTTATGAGTCAAACTTTGAGCATTTAATTGTGCCTCAAACGCAGGTGTTTGTCATTTGATGACAAAAAGAGAAGAGTAAGTTTGTTCATCGTTCTTACTAAACTGTGGAGAAATGTACATTGCAATCCATGCGACTTGCAGAGACTGTTTGTTCAATCTTTCCTTCCTTTTTTAGAAGTCTATCCCTCCTACTCTCTCTCTACTATATCTGTTCAAAGTACCTGTAGGTGTGCATTGTTGCTGGACAGACATGCTGTATGTGGATTCTTACTCAGGCTCTGCATTGACCAGAACCAAAGAGACTGCTGTGGTGCAGTGTGCAGGTGTGACTCACTTGAAATAACTAACCTTCAGCTCTGACCTGCTGCCTCTTTCTTGGATCATCTGGACAGCACACTCCTGTGCACACCTGAGCACCTGACTCCAAACATTCATAATACCCTGTCGTAAGCGGATTAGACATGCTTACTCCGCTGGACACATGAACCAACACGGTTTTGAAAGAAATATATGGCAGTGTGCAATTTTTGAGTCTAACATGGCTCATTATAAGTATTTCACCTTTGTTTCTGACCGCAAGTATATCTGACTTGGGTGTGTTTTAACTTGAAATTAACCATGTAATGTAATAAAGCACAATTACCTTGTCACATGACATGAGTATCTTTTTGGTGGTATCTGTACTTAACTGGAGTTTTTAAATTTCTATTAACGTTCACTTTTACTTCACATGTCCCCTAAGCATTTTAGTTACTTACCACAAAATGGGAAAGGAAGGGAGGAAGGGACAGGCAGACTAATGAACAATTGAGAGGGAAGGAAAAAACTGGATTTAGTTCTTTAAATCATTTAAGTTATTTATTTTATTTTATTTTTTTAAAAAGACCTTGTTTTTCTTCAAGTATATTATAGGCTCAATTTCTAAGGTGGTTTTGTTAGAGAAGTAAACATTTTAATTCAACTTCTGTTGGCAAAATCCTTCCTCTAATTGAATTCATGCTCTACTGTATGAACGCAGTGCTTTTGTTAAAGCAAGCGACTAATACACCTGATTCGAAATGAAGCTGTATTTAAAATTATTATTTATAATTATTTTTTATTATGTAACATAATAAATCTATAGCTGTTTTTGGAGCCTGAAGTGTGTCTTTTTGGCCATCAGCACCTTGGGGTTTTGGAGCCAGAAGTGACCATATTTGGATAAGAGGGTGGAGCTGTGGAGGATCAAGGGGTGGATCTGACTCACAGACTGCAGCCATGCCTTCTGTCACTCAAGCAGCCTCAACCTTACATATACATATAAACTTAATCCTTAATAAAATGTAAACGGGTGAGCTGTATAAAAATAAAAATTCACCCTCTGTACAGTTGCCATGAATGTTGAAATTAGGTATAGAGACAATTGTTTTTTGTACGAGGCTGTAAACTTCTTTTTTCTTCATCTGGAGCCAGCCTCAAGTGGTCATTAGAGGAACCGCAGTTTTTGGCACTTGGACATTGTAGCTTGGTTGTTTGTATGAGCGCTTTTTGAGAAAGCTACAATCAGTAATACTACAGGCCAAGCAATCTGCCTGCTCTGAGGAGGCATGAATGGGCACTCCACTACTGTCATTAAAAAACACAAAATGTCAAACTCGTGCTGGTGCTGGGGGAAAAGGCAGGGGAACATTGAAGTCAAAAGGATTCATTCTCCAGGCACCAAGGATATCTGTATCACATCCAGTAGCTGTTGAGATATTTCAGTCTGGACTAAAGCAGTGGACCAACCGACCGACATTACCACCCCTAGAGCCACTCCACGAGCCTGGCTAAAGAGAGATAAAAACAAAACAAAAAAAGCAACTGTGGTGGCATGTGGACCAAACCCCAGAAAGTGAGGGTGGAGAATGTAATAGAAAGGGAGAATTAGAACTGTGAGAGAGAGATATGGACGGACAGGGGAGAGCAGGAGTGAGGCAGCGGTGGTGAATGAGAGAGATAAGAAATGGCGGCCAGGACACAGAGGAGCATGAGAATAAGGATGAGAAGGACAAACTAATTCCAGTGTTCAGGGGATTCAACACAATTGACAATCTCTTTCTTCCTCTCTGCCTGCACCATGCAGTGTTTACAGCGGTTAAGCAGGCTTTGCAGAGTAATTCTACTATTAGCCGGCATGACAGCTAATGCTGCAGCCAGACGGTCAGGGTGATGGACAGTCTCTGTCTGTCTGGTGACCCTCTGTTGTTATTTGCTCTCTTTGCAATTTTGCCCATTGATGTCTTTCCCAGGTTTCCTGCAGCTTAAGGCAAGGTAGATTTGAGACATTTTTAGACATTTTTTTAATGCCAATTGGAATTAGTTTAAGACCAATTTTCTAACCATAACTAAAGAAGGACAATTTAATTTTGCCTAAATGTTTATTGTAAAATAAAATGACTTTTTTTTGGTCCAGTGAAAAACTAGATTGTCTGCATCAAATGTTTAAAAAAACAACCCTTTTTTTTTAGAGTGGAACACATAGAATATAATAAACATTTTATATTTTCATAAAGGTATGTATTGGATTTACCAACGTTGGAAATACCTTACGTTTCTGGTTGCCTATTTCTGGGCAATTTTATGTTTCTCAGTCTCTACGTGAAAAATTAATTTAAGGCAGTTTAATACCAAGGCCTTATTTTTAGATTGAATTCACTGCCTTTTAAGACTTTTTTTAGGATCTGTGGGTACCCTGTTTCCTTTCCTAATTTGAAAATGTAGTCTGCAAACTATGCAACCCAGAATAAAAAACAGAGCCAGTCTGATAATTTCCTCCTTGATACAAAATGATTTAGCATTCATAGGTCAGGATACAACCAAGACGAGAGGCTATTATTTGACTCTGCACCAAGACACAGTGTTTCCACAGCTGCCACAAAGAGGAAGGTTTTGCATGTTTTCTCTCCCGAAACTCAGCTTCCTCTTTTATTTGCATACAATGGCCTTCCTTTAACACTGCACGGCCACTTTCCCAGACAGGAAACTCAAATTGAAAGCTCCTCTTCCATCTAGTGGCATAAAGGCCACAGTACATCAACTCGAAGCAAGGTTGCAAGCAAGGGCTCATAACAGAGAGGTTTAGCCAACTAGAGCGAGCAATGGAGGGGGAGCAGGAAGAGATGGAGGAAAGAGAGCAGGAGGAGGGGCAAGAAGTGAGGGAGATGTAAGGAGAGATGGGAAAGAGGAGCACCAGTATTCTCTTTGAAGCTGACTGTATTCTCTGAAGAGGACGGTTGCATAATTTCAGCAGAAAAATAGCCTGACTGTGTTGCTTTTATTTCACCCCCTCTCAAAATTGTTCGGGCAAGGATCTCTGACAGCGAGGCACACACAACATGATTTAAAGCTTGAACCTACAGAGCATGGGGGTGAATATGGGGCACGCAATACTCACATGTAAGCACTAAGATAGAAATGGCAGCAAGATGGACAAAATGGCCCACTCAGATAACCGCACACCCACACACACAGGCTCATGACCAAATGAGTAATCATCCCTGCAGGTATCCAGAGTGTGTGTGTGTGTGTGTGTGTGTGTGTGTTTGTGTTACTTTCTACTCCCCCTCTCTCTTCTCAGTCTCGGTTATGTAGGCTAACTCTCCTATTGGATCCCATTATGTGTCAGGACACCAAATGACTTACACTGGATTAGATGAGTTCCCAGCTGAATTCAAACTCATAATTGAATTTCAGGCTTGTCCTTCTATAATTGGACTAAAATTAATCAGAGTTTTTCTCATCATTCTCCACCCAATCCTCTCGCCTGCTTACTCTACCTGTCTGCTATACTTATAGACTCACTCTCCATCTCTTTTACTCGTTTTTGTTCTGCCATCAAACTACTTTAAAAGACCCAAGGTTATGCTTTCCATATCATCAGCATAATGCTGCAATGAGAGTCAGATGTAGCTACATATTAGTATTTGCAAATTAAGTTTCACTATAACTTGTCAGAGCTGGAAGACAAGGTTTATCTTAGACTAGCAAGACATTATTAGCTGTTAAGCATGTAGCTGTTTAACATCATTTAGCTGGAGGCTCATGTTGTTTTTATTCATCACATCTCTGATGTTGTGGAGAGAAATGAGCAAAAAGTCAAAATTTGAATATTCATAGATCTGTGCATAGTAGAAGAGACAAAGGTGTAGACGTACAGGTGACTCTTGAATATGCAAGTTTCACGAACAGAGATGATTTTTTGGGTGTAATCTTTAAACATTACCTTTTTCCTCTCCACTAGGTCCAAGATGGGCATCCTG